>NC_136012.1:9267620-9305120 GCF_048128805.1 Centroberyx gerrardi | reverse complement strand
CACACACATACAAAATACATACATACTTGCATTTGTGTGGTCAAAATCATTTTCTCTGAGGTGAATTTTCCACATCACCAAAAGTTATGCAGCCTCTAACGGTCTTAAACTATGACTACTAACAGTATTTAGATAAGGAGAGCACACATACTATATATAAATTTCTCAACATTAAAATGGACTGGCTCATTGGATTTGCTCACTTCACCCAGGCTTCTAAAGTTTTGGGGGCAAACTGCGGGCTCCTTCGCCAAAGAAATCCACCTTACTTTTAATAATACGAAACGCCAAATCACCCGGGACGCCGCAGAGCAGCGGGGACACTCAGAGGCGGTTCGGAGACGCGCTCAGAGGCTGCGGGCTGCGTCAGAACACTTAATTGAGTTCGGTCAAGATAAGATTCATACATTTTCACTGCATTTCTCTCCCACCCACTGGGAGCTCGACGGGCGCTCGCACGCCTGTCTGGTTTAAGAAAGATGAGAGGAGAGCGAGAGGGTATGGAGAGGATTAAAGTAGAAATAGTGTAAGTAGAGAGAGTGAAGAACAGACATGGAGATAAGGGGAAGGTGAAAAAGTGAGCTGGAATATGAATGGGAGAGAGGGATGAGAAGAAGAATAAAAGGAGCAGCAACAGGGAGAGGAGAAAGAAAAGCAAGAGAGAGAGATAAAGATAGATGATGAGATGCGCTCATCAGTACACATCCTGGAGGTCCCATCAGACTGATTCTGTCCCACCGGAGTGGGACAGTGACCCGTTGTGACAGGCTACCAGTCTGGCATTAGGAAAGCCCCATCTCATCCTGTCATTCCAAGACACAAATGTCCCCTAGTGATATGAATTTATGATAACGTTAATCCGACGGGGGAATCGGCCACTTCACCGGGGCACACAGTCACTGACGACGCCGCCTGCAGGCAAACAGGCTGTTAGATGAGAGGGAGGGTGGCAGGACAGAGGAGGGGGGGACAGGAGCAGCTTTTTGGATTGGAGGCGGCAAAATAAAATTAATCTACTAAACAAAAAATGACATAACACGATGGCATAGCTGTGGGAGAATAGATGTAGATGCGACACTTTCGCATGTTGGTGATATTGAGTAAACCTAAGGATGCTGAGTTTGTGTGTGTGTGTATATATGTGTGTGTGTGTGTGTATGTGTGGGAGTAAGAGAGCGTGTAGTAAAGTGTGTGTGTGTGTGTGTGTGTGTGAGTGTAGACACACGTACGGTACTGTGTACAGCATAGATTATACTTAATTGGATTAAGATGAGAGAGTGGTTTGGCGCCGGCAGATATCAGATTACCAGCGCTTTAGGAAGTGAATTGATGAATGCTCAGTCACATGTGAAGCACTCCAACACTGTGACTACCACACTGATCCAAAGGTATGCATGGCTTCTTGGATTTCTGTACTTATGAGGACCAAATGTGGAAAATCCTCCAAAGTCCAAAGTGTCCTCCGAAAGTCCTCCAAATCCTCCAATGTCTAAAGTGGGGACATTTTACCAGTTCTCAGTTCTTTAAGGAGCTATAGTTTAGGGTTTTCACTTGGATTTAGGGTTAAGGTTAGAATTAGGGTTAGGTTTTGGTTAGGTTATAGGCAGGTTAGGGAAGAGTTAGGGTTATGGTTAAGCATCTAGTGGAGAGGATTAGTGTTTAGGGAACTAATTTAGTCAATGAAAGTCTTCACAAGTACAGTAATGCAACCGTGTGTATGTGTGCGTGTGATATTGATCATCTTCCGGCCATCAGTCATGTTAAGTCCAGAACATGGGAACAAAACGTGTGTAGATTTTGCTGTGTGTGTGTGTGTGTGTGTGTGTGTGTGTGTTTGCTTGTTGCCTCGGTGTCCCAGCAGAGCGCATGTTGAGCTCTGAGTAGCTCTGATTAGATTTGGCCTCCCTCTGCTCCTCTCTGTTGCTTTTAGGATCCAGAGATAATGCTCATTAGCAGAGAGGGGCCGGGACGTTTGGGAACGGGATGCTCGCATGTTGCGAAGATGCTGGTATGATGGAGAGTGATGGGGGGTAATATGATTTTGGTGCTATTGGAGCTGTGACTTGGGGGTAATTTTATAGTGTGTGTGCACTAAAATTGAAGCTCAGGTGAAAGTGAGGGCATTGTTCCTGCATCTTCTCTTTAGCGCACATGTTTGAGGAGTCTCAGGTTTCTCCATGTTACACTATATTTTCACCAAAAAGTCCAGGAATCAACTAATATTTTGATGAATACTTCCTTTCTTGTGAATCAAACCTTCGATTTTCACTCACGGCTGAGTCTCAGGAGTCTCTTCACTTTCTAATCCACATCAAAATGTACTATCATCTTCAAAATATTACCCCAATCCTCCAAAAAAACTCACTTTTCTCTGCTCTGTTGCCCGAGACAGTGTCTCTCCTCCTCCTTCTTTATCTCTCATCCATCTTCCTCCTACTCTGCCACGTCCTCTCCCTTCTCCTCTTCCTCCCCTGCACCTCCTGCTCCTCCGTCCCTCTCTGTCCACCCTGTGAAGTAATTAGCTGGAGTCTTTTTGATGTAGCACATTTTAGAGCACCCCTTCCTCCTCCTCCTCCTCCTCTTCCTCTCTCCCTCCTCTTCCCCTTCCTCTGTCCACACATCACCAAAGGGATCTCCAGGCTAGTTGGCTGAGGTCCCGGCTTGGACCGCATTGAAGTGTGTGCAGGCTGAGGGAGCGTGCAGCCTTTCAAAGCGTCACTCTGTAATTAAGTTCAGGAAGAGTTAATTACATCCCCCCTCTCCCTCCCCCTCCTCCTCTATAATGCCTGATCAGACCCCTGTTACCAGCTGAGGCCGTCTTGCCACATCGTGTGTGTTTATACTAGTATAAAGTAATGTGTGGCATGGTTCTCCTCCACTGCGTTGACCTATTTCACTCACAGCAGCGTATGGCTTCTACAGAGTTTGACACTCCATAAATAGTCCATGGATAGTGGAGAAGCTCATAAGGACTGTAGTTATATTAGTTATATTCAGCCTGCTGCCCATGCTTCAGTTGATTGGATATAAAATCGGTATAAAATAATTGTTTTTTTGTTGGTATTGTGGTTGCTGGATTGTGTGTGTTTTTGTGTGATCATGAATTTACCATTGATTTGATGAACTGACTTAGCCATCAGCTTTCGTATCCCTTTTTACATCACTTATGCAGTCCAAAGACACTTTCAAATCAGATACTTTTATTTGAAAGGCAAAGTAGTGAGTACAGAGCCGTCCTTCAGGCTTCCGCCCTGCTGAAGTGTCCTTGAGCAAGACGCTGAACCCTACCAGCCCCATGCGGCTGTCTCGCAGCTGACCCTGACCTCTGACCTCCCTGTGGAGGAGGGGCAACAGGGAGATCAATAAAGTATCACATTCAGTAGATTATTTTTTTATTAAAAATGGCAGGCAGCCAGAACCTAAGGGTTTTCATGCTCCCTATACCCCACGTCATGCCCCCTCCACCCACCCATCCACCCACCCATAACCACTCCAGTCTAAGTGAGGGAAGGGCTCCATGCGACAAACTCACCCACCCGGCTGTAATGTGCTTAATGCCGATAACAAGGCCTATCATGACACGCTGCCCTTCTAAGAGCTGGACACAACTTCACTCTCTGGATTTAATGACTTTATATTCTCAGAACTTGTGTTGACAGATTATAAAACCTAAAGAAGAAAAGTTTTCCTTTGTTGTAGTTTTCGCCACAGCTAAACTGAGAGGCTCCCTTCAGAGCATCATAAACGTGTTTTTAAGTTAAAACAAAGTATATTTTCAATGGAGGAATTCTCGTTTGTTTGGAGGAGATGAAGGGGGTTTGGAGCCGGCTGTTGTGTCTAAAACGCCTTCCCTGGGGGGTATTTTTAACTGTAATTGCTTCCTGTTTGTTGCCACAGATGTCAAACTCTGTCGGTCAAGACGGTAGAGAGTGAAACCGACGCCCGACGGGGGAGCGCACAGGGCGGGCAGGGCGACGTGAGGACCGGGGCGCTTTAATCTTTTATCTGAAGAATGGACGGGTCGGCGATAACAGGATTGGCGTATCCCCACTAGCTCCCGAGCGAAATTCCCGAGGAAAATATTGTTTGCATCGCTCAAGAAGAGTTAAGGGGGGACTCGATTCTCTACGGCCGGTTTTCGCCGTGCGCAACCACAGCTCCAGGACCAGCGGGGGAGTCGGAGGACGCGGTGCGCTCTGGCAGAAAGCGTCCAGCCTCCGCATCTCTCGGTTCAGACAGCAGTCCGTCCTCCTCTCCGAGCCTCCGAGCCTCCGAGCCTCGGCGAAATAAAACTACCGGCGGTCATCTGCGGATTCCCGTGCAATGTCGCCGTTGTAATCCGCCCTCTCTCCCGCACTCTCTCTCTCTCTTTTGTTTTGTTTGACTTCTTTACTTCACAGCGAGAGGAGAAAGGAGGAAAAAACGACGCAAACACTTTCCATCCGCAAGTTTTCGTGTGCCGGTCGCACTGGAGGGGAGGAAGCGATGGCAGCCCCGGTGAAAGCAGCGCTGGCTCTCCTGGTTCTCACCGTGGCAAGTGAGTAATCCCTTCAAATTCAGCCGGCCCGGATCGGGACGGGACGGGACAGGACGGGGCAGTAGGGGTTGCTACTTTGGGTAGGCTTTAGCTGAAGAGAGGATCATACGTTGCCGCTCTCCATAATATAAATTGGCTGTGGCACACCCTCTCTTAGCTATATCCATGCCTAACAATTAAGAATAATGGGAAGTCTGTCTCAAGATTAAATGTCAGGAATTTAATTTCATTGGCATGTGACATTTGCGGCTCAGAAATAACCTCAGTGCCGCTCCCATTTGGATGATAGGCCGATGCGTAACGCCGCTGACGTTTGTGAGGATTTCAGTTTTGTGGAAATGTTTTAGCCTAATCGTTGCCTCCGTTAGATAACACAGGATACCGGACAGCCAGCAGGCCAGTGGGGAAAAGTAGTGCGCGTTTTCCGTGCGTCAGTCTGTTTAGCACGTGATTTTCCAGCACGCTTCAATTAACTAACGTGCTCCCTTTTGCACAACAAACCCACGGAGTAATTATGCAGTGGGGTTCTATGCACATGGCCGTGTGATATTTGAGATAGCGCACATTTCCCCAGGCTGTCCGAATTCCACAGCTTATGAGTTAAATAACAAATCCTATAATCATTTCTTTAAACCGTTTGGCACGGTGGTCGCGTCTGTCCTCTTCACAGGACTCATTAAGCAGTAAGGATAATGTGGCTCTAATTGAGGACACACACGGGCGTTTAAATGTGCTTGATGAAATCTCATAATTGTATTCTGTGGCCCACACTGTGCCTGATGGCAGTCTGCAGTCTGTGCCAAGGCCTGCTGATGATAATGACAGCAGAGGCTGATTGAAGTGAGTGCCTCGTTATAGAGGACCTTTAAGTTAAGAGGAGTTACTTTTTATCGTTTTATTAAATTATTATTAGCCCACATTTTGAGCCCACTTATGGGGAACTGTCCTTGGTGCTGAAAACAGATTGAGTCCTCCAAGCAAGGCTGCTGCCAGTGTATTTGAAGTTCATCCACACAGTGTATGAAGACACTTTGCATGAGCTTTTCAGGCAGTGGAGGGGAATCCCAGTCAGGATCTGTCCATGGTGCTGAAACAGGATCTGACTCTACCAAAGCCTTGCTCTCAGTCTCCACTGCAGGGCTCCACAGGGTCAGACAGGGCCAACCCCTCATACATGAACGTCGCTGATTTTCCTCAAACACATCATGTATGTTTATTTTGGCGTAGTTTTACCAACTGAGATACAAATAAGAAGAGAAGTGTGAGTTTTCCTTGGCAAACTCCCATTTAGCCCTGCTGCGGAAGAGTGGGAAGTGATTAGTCCTAACAAGGCTTAATGAATTCTGGGTAAACTCCAAGAAGCCGAAAGAGACCTGTGAAGTGCACTTTACTGGGAAGACAAGAAACCTTTGCCAAACTACTAGGGAGCAAATAAGGTTAAACACGTTCTATATAAATCAGTATAATTGCACATAGTCTAATATCTAGTTCAGTATAAATTAAAACACTGACTGATTTGTATCGTCAGTGCCATCATCTGCTCTCTGGACATGTTTTCCATGGAAATCTGCCTCTGCAGTGTGCAGAACAAGCGGTGTGGGTCATTGTGGGAATATCTAAAGTTAGCTGTTGTTTCTAATAAAAATACTTCAAGGCTCAGATTATAGTTCAAAAGAAAATCATTCTCGTTTTCGGCAGTTTATCTGTGTCACTTTGTTGATTTAAATAGACAAAAATCCTAATTTAACTTACTAAAATCGAAGTGGGTACTTTTTTTTTTAGAGCAATACATCTCAATCTGTTTTTATTCCTACATTACTAAAGCAGCACAGGCCTAAAGTTCAGTGGAGTGACGTCTCTGACATTATGATTATGGTTACTGTTACTGATAGAGAATATGAGAGAGAGGCAGAAGGTCAGTTTTCCCCTTTGTTTGCCCTTATCATCTTCCTTCTCTCCTTTCCTCTTTCCCTCCTCCTTCCTTCACTCTTTCAGAATTATAGCGATGCACATTTGCATTAAATTACTGCATCTGTAATGTAGTAAAGTCTCTGAACACTAACAACTTAATTAGTGATTTTTGGCAAACTTTGAGCGCATTTGATGTTTGTCAAGTTCTTCAGCATGGATCTACATCCTTTAGTTCGGACATTTAGTAAATTTAGTTTTTACCTTTTTCTTTCTCTCCTTTCCTCCCTCCCCCTTCCTTCCTTCCCTCCCTCTTCCTTCCTTCCTTCCCTCCTTCCTTCCTTCCTTCCTTCCTTCCTTCCTTCCTTCCCCACTACCCCCTTTCCTTGCCCCCTCACCCATTTTGTCCTCTAATGAATGAATGAATTTAGTAAATTTCAAAGTTTTGACCTCCCCCCGCCCTTCCTTCCTTCCTTCCTTCCTTCCCCACTACCCCCTTTCCTTGCCCCCTCACCCATTTTGTCCTCTAATGAATGAATGAATTTAGTAAATTTAAAAGTTTTGACCTCCCCCCGCCCTTCCTTCCTTCCTTCCTTCCTTCCTTCCTTCCTCCCTTCCTTCCTTCCCTCCCTCCTTCCCTCCTTCCTTCCCCGCTACCCCCTTTCCTTGCCCCCTCACCCCTTTTATCCTTCACTGGATCTAAGTCGGTCTCTTTTCTGCAACCCGTTCAGCCTCCCTGTGCTCTGCCTCACTCTGACCACCACAGTAACACAACTAAACCCAGCAGCAGCTGCTTCACTGTGGGAGTCTCCTCTCCCCGTCTCATTCTGTCTCATTCTGTCCCCTGTCTCTTCCTTTACCCTTTTCTCTCTCTATCTCAGTCTCTGTCTCTTCCTACATGTCACCATTTCTGTTTTACTCCATCTTGTCTTGCTTTTTTTTTTTCTTTTTCCTTCAGTCTCCTCCTCTCTGTTATGCTGTAACTCTTCTGACATACTCAATTCTTCATCACCCACTCTCTCCTGTCTCCTGTCCTCATTTCTGTCTCTCCCTTGCTCTCTCAGTAGCAGCTGCATGCTGGAATTAAACGGTGGGTGTGCTGACGTGTGCTACAGATAAACCCCGATTAGATGTTTTGCTCGTTGAATGCTCGCACAATGCCTAGGAGTGCAAGAGGGGAGGTCACACGCTAGCCTTGTTTAGCATGTTGCACGCAACCCTCACACAACCCCGACTCCCTTCCCTATAGCCTCTGGGTGAAGAAATTAGTCGTCGAATTCCAAACTTTGTTAGTGGAAATGTTCCGGACAGCTCTAAGTTTTGTCCTGGTATTGTATTTGTTGTTATTCTTTGGCTTCTCTTATGTTTAAAGTGAAAGTTGCCTCCTCACAACTATGTGAGGTGATGTATGTTAGGTCAAGTGGGCCGAGCATCAGTGAGTCAACAGCCCATAGTAAACTATTAGTCATTGCACTGGCACACTTGTTTGCTGCTCCTTGAATGAGAGAGAGAGAGAGAGAGAGAGAGAGAGAGAGAGAGAGAGATCGACATGCTTCGCGAGCCAGAGACAGTTGCGTCAGGTGTATTTAGAGGAGACCAGCGCATGCTTAGGCATCAGTTACATGTGAGACTGACGCTGAGGGAGTGGAGGACGGAAAGAAAACCACTTCCCCCCCCCCCCGCGCGTCATCTCCCTCCTGCACTCAGCCAGCACATGTTCCTGTCACTGGTGAGAAGAAAGGAGCGCGGGCAGGGCAGAAAGAGAGAGAGAGGAGGGAAAGGTCGTGGCAGATGAGAGGACGGTTGTAGAGAGCGGCGAAAAGGATTATGTGATAATCTTTTTTACATTTGAAAATTAAATCCACCAAAAAAGTAAAAGCACCAAAAAGCCAAAAACAGCACCTTCGACACACCAGTTGAATAAGCCAAAACTATCAGGCAGTTGATCTACTGTGATAAATGTCAATTCTCTTGCTGGAACTTGACCATTTGGCTGTGGGTGGCACATGGGTGGCTTTTATAACCTGGCTGACGTCTGCACAGTGTACTGAGCGAGGCCAATGACAGCTGAAGCCTGAATTGTTTTGGCCTCTGGAAGGCCACCCCAGATGGCAAGGCATTGAATAATTTACTCTCAGAACCTCACCACCCTAAAAAAAAAAAAGGATGCAGAATTTGGACGCGTTTTCTCCACTGTCGTCTGGATTTATGGCCTTGACTGTCCATCCGTCCATCTGCGTCTCTCAAAAGCAGCAGTGTTTAATCGGTTTGTGCACTTTTGTTTTTGTGGGAAAATATGTCTTGATTTAGTCTGGTTGAAAAAAGAAGCAGGAGAATAACCTTTGATTGTGTTTGAGTCTCAGTGCTTGTGAGATGATGGCGTTTTTATTTTAGCGGCGATGAATTATTGAGGTGGGGAGAGTGCAGCGAGGCGGACAGGAGTAGTGTGTGTGTGTGTGTGTGTGTGAGAGTGTGTGTGTGATAAGATGTGCTGGTCTAGTCCCTAATGCTCCGTCTCTACTTGCATCAACCTCATACACATCTCATTTTACTCTCATCTACCTTTACAGCGTTTACTATCCAACACAATACCACAATACCACAATACTGACATCACTGTTAGTAGACACAGCGCATTTCAGCTTCCTCAGTCTTCTCTAATAGTCATGTAAAGTCTTTTTTGTACAATTTATTAATCTTTTGCGCTGCTTCTATTTTTATGCTGCCCTTTATATTTTTAAGGCAATATGAGACCTCTTATTTCTTTCTCAGGCAAAAATCAGAGAGCAGCCAGAGAGATGTAAGCACTTCAGATAGTCAATTCACTTTTAATGCTGTGAATTTCAAATGTGAATTAAAACTATTCTAACTCTAATTACACAGCATTCTTTGCATTTTCAGATTTTGCAAATTCTCCCTTTTCCCGTTGTTTGAGAAAGGTTGAGAACTGAGGTCAAAGGTGTGTGTGAGGTTGATGGTAATCAGCCATGTCAAGATATGCCATAAAAACATGTCAGATAGTTGACCAAATTAAACTTCTGTTAATTCTTTGTATACTGTATATTCAGCAAAGAAAGTGCATCAAACTTCAACTTTTAAATGTGCCACATTTTCAACTGAGCAGCAGTTGTAGAGCAACAGTTTCAGGTTCATACACAAGGACTTAGGCACCAGTTCACCACCAAACTTTCCACAAAGTTTCATGGTGTTGTGTGAATCTGTTTGGAAGTTACATGCCTTTTTGTGAGAAGCCACGCCCACCCCCACGCCCCCCTTTGGCCAATCAGTGTGAAAAGTTCATCAGTTCTTCCTTGTCCCATGACTTTCCACAAAGTTTCACGAAAATCCATTCATAACTTTTGGAGTTATCCTGCTAACAGACAGACAGACAAACAGATGGAGTGAGGCGAAAACAGAACCCCCGTCCAACTCCATAGGCGGAGGTGAAAAGCAGTAGCTGTGGGGCTTACTGGGTTAAATATCCAGCAAAATCATTCAATTTCTTCCTGAAGAAATGCAATTGCAGTGTATCAGGATTTTAAACCAAATTCACAGGTGCGCATGGGCTCAGAGGAACTGAACAGAAAACAAAACTATACTTCTAGTGTCAAGAAAGCATATAAATCCCTCAGGTAGGTGATGTTTTTTTAATATCTCTGCCCTTCAAATAAAAGTATTTTATATTTAACTCAGTTATGCCTGGACCTGGATCACTTTACTCTCTTGACACTGGATGTATATTTTTCCATTGTTTGGTCTTCCTTTCCGGCTCTCAGGAAATGTCATGAAACCATTAAATCAAGCTTCTCACAACGCCATGCAGAACTTGTTCATGTTTCAACAGTTTCATGTTTTCAGATGTTACCCTGTTAGCTCTACGCTCCCTCGTCTGTTTGACTCTGCTGTTTGGTTTAACCGGTCTTGCTTCTTTACAAGGCTTTAATCCAATTAACGCAGGCACAGTGACAAATGAGGCAGAAAATAAAACAACAATGAGATCGACCAACAGGATTTATAGGAAGCGCGGTCTTAACTCCCCGGCCACTAAAATCTCCAAACAACACCAGTAGCCTTTAATTACTTCTACAAACCTGCAAGCAATTATGTAGCATTTTTGCAGTCTTATTGTATGTAAACAATGAATTAGTGCCAGGCTGTAAATCCCATCCGGTGAACTTATGAGTCCAAGTGATTTGCCATGAAAGAGCTTGGCTCATACACAAAGAACTTGTCATCACCATAATGCAGCGTGATCCTGTTTTATTTTATCAGATGTTTATACTAATCTGGTAATTGTCTCCGTGCTGTGGAGGGTTTTATCTCGCGCTCCTTGATGTTGCTGTTGTTGTTTGTGGTGTGTGTGTTTGTGTGTGTGTGGTCTATTGTCCGCTGCTCCTCTGTTGTGTCTCTCTGTCTCCTCTCTCCTCACTCTCTGTCTAATCCTGACAGACGCAGCTCAGCTCTGTGTTTCCTGGCCCTCACAGGACGTTTGCCCTCTGGGTGTAGCGTCGTGTCACGGTTGTTCAGACAGTGGACGCTTTCTGTGTCTCCGCTGGAGCTGCAGGCAGGAGGTCAGGGCAGGGTGACCAAAGGAAGGAATCTACTTCTCAGAGCCTCTTTTTCAAAGCACAGTGCCTCTTTATTGCAGATTTATCCTTAGACCTCTCAGGAAACATTTTAACACTGAATGGATGCGGAGGCCTGCACCAAGTTTGAAAATCAGTGTAAATATAGCAAGTGATTTCCCTCCTCCCATTATTTTGCTTTCCCGTATTTTGGCCAATTTGTGAGCCCCTCTTTGTTTTCCACCTTTTTACCTTTTACCTAATATCAATTTTTAACCTTGATATAACATTAGATGGTGAAAATGTTGTGCTTGTTTGGGGTTGAACCTGGCACATCGCTGTCTTTCAAATGCTTGCTGGGCTAAACTGTCAAACTGATCCACAGCCTCATAGAGAACTAGAAGGAAAGCGCAAACCTCCGCCAACGCTGAATAATTCTCCACCTTGTTGTTACACCCAAAGACATCATTCCTGTCACTTAAAGATTAAGTTACATTGATTTCTTGAGCCTGCAAACATATTCTATCTCCATTAGTTTTATAGTTATGGCTTAAAAATGATGTTGTATCTGAATCACCACCTAAATCTAATCAATTTTTCCTTGGCACAAGGCCCACCTGTCCACTAAATTTCATGGAAATCCATCCATACGTTTTTGAGATTTCCTGCTGACAGACAGACAGACAAACTAACTAACAGGGGAGAAAACATAATCTCATGGTGGAGGTGATGAGTTGGAATAGATAGTAAAGGTAATCGTGCCAATAACCAGGGTGACGATGTGTGCATTTTGAGGTTTGCTTACTACAGTGTTAAGCTGAGTGTGAAAGTTCAGACAAGCATTGGCCACAGAGTCAGTCTACCATTCATTGTCAATGGAACTCCAGGCTTTACCATAGAACATTACTTAGCAATTAGTCTTGGTTTCTCTGGCTTTTAACTTTGCAAGAGACGAGAGTCGTCCATGTTCCCAAATTAACTAAGGCTGTGTTTAAGGTTAAAGCTGAACTTGAGTGGTATTATCTTTTGAAGAGTGGGCTGAGGTATATTTAGGATTTATAATTTTTTTCAAAGTTTGGTTCTTGACCTCTTATCTAATCCTTCACTCTCTCCTGTCGTTCCTGTCACACTATACTTTGTACTGTCCTGTAAGCAGGAATGCCATAGCCAATATTCAAGTCTAGTTTATTTATAGAACCCTTTTTAACAAACAGAGCTGTCACAAAGCGCTTTACAGAGAACAAGGCACACAGAAACACATGAAAATGAAAGATCACACAAACAAGATAGAACAGGTACAACGCAAATGCAAGAGATAGGACTGGAGCTTGTGTGTCTGTGTGTATGTGCGTGTGTGTGTGTGTGTGTGTGTGTGTGTGTGTGTGTGTGTAAGTCTCTACAGGACAGACAGACCGCAGATGAGAGTTAAGCTAGGCTGTAGGTAGTACTGAATAAATGGGTCTTAACCTTTACGTTTCACCCTTTTAAAAGGGTGAGTGTGTATTCAGCCATCTTTAAGAACTTCTCCATAGACGGGATGACAGCAGAGAGGATTGTGGGAACAGAGAAAACCACAGGTGGAAATCAGACCCTCGGCCACACTAGCGACTCATTAGTGGGTTAGACTGCCCCACATCTCCTCACCAACCGCCATTAATTAATGGACCTTGGAGACTTTTAATGTCACTTTTAATGACTGTTTGATTCATTAAAGTAAATTTATAGAATTTTAGCTGTAAATGCACATGACCTCTCCAGCCAGAGTCAAACCATAAAGAAAAATGAACCTCCAAAAGGATCATATTTTCCATAAAGGGACTTTTAATTGCACCCATTCTTTTTCAGTAAAGTGTGTAGTGAGCAGAAGGAAGGAGAGAGGAGGCAGCTTCGTCCGCCGCTGAGCTGAGATAAAGAGCGTGTGCAGAATTAACGGGATATTTCAATTCAGCTGACGCCTGAGATGACATTATCGCAGTAAAGACAACTCACTTAACCTTTGCTTCACTAGACAAGTAAGTTCAATGAAGAGTAAACTCTTCCCTCCGCAAAATTCGACACAGGCTGCGGCGCTGTTCACACTGGTGCCAACAAAACAGATGCTTTTCAGATCCGGTTTCAAAGAGAGTTCTTGAGGAGAGGCGAGGAGTTCTTGTAGTGAAAGCAAGCTTCAGATCAGAAATGCAAATCAGAAAGTGTCCCTGTTTACCACATAAATGCAAACCAAATGTGAAAACAAAAACAGATTTTTTTCCCAGTTTAAACTCTGACAGCTTCCTTAGTTTAAACCACCCACTATCATCTGAAGCTCTGTGACCCAGTCAGACATTGTTCTGTGTCATGGGTGAACGCAGCCCTGCAGAGGCTGTGTGTGTGTGTGTGTGTGTGATCAAATATGATTCATTATTGTCATTTGAACCATGGAGATTGCATGCATAGTCAACATGCGATATCACACTATATGCAGAAGAGTGTGTATGAGATAAAATAGTGTACGGGAAGGAGGGAGGTTGTGTGTGTGTGTGTGTGTGTGTGGGGGGGGGGGGGGGGGGGGACAAGGTGCATGTGTGTGTGTGTGTGTGTGAATGTACAGTATGCATATGTGTTTTCTGTGTATTGGTCTGTCACTAAATACACTATTACATCTGAACTGTTTGTGAGATCAGAGACATGAATAGCCTATTTCCTCCCACACACACACACACACACACACACACACACATTACACTGATTACACAAACACTCATTACAGCTGGGGATCGGCAGCATGCTACATCACTGCAATACCAAATCGGTGAGACCTCGCAGCACGAGATTTAAACATCGGTTCACCAACTACTGCTCTGTTTAATGTATGTGTGTGTGTGTGTTTGTGTGTGTGTGTGTTTCTGTCTATGTGTGTGTGTTATCTCATTATGCTCCCATTTAGCTATACTGATAATCAAGAGTGGATCAGCAGTGATCAGAGAGCAGCTGACTCAGCATTGGCCAGAGAGAATACAGTTGTGTTTTTCCTGGTTTTTGAGCTTTGATTTGTTCTTTACGGACACAGAGATAAACCAGGATGTTATGCTCAAAAAAGGTTAAAGAAGGCTCAAAGAAAGGACTGATAATCTACACCTAACTGTGCAGACCAGATGTCAACAACAGTTTACAAAGGGAGCTTCAATCTTCATCCTCTTCAGTCCGTAGTGGGGCCATTATTTGATTTACTTTAGACATTAGGGGACACTTTCACCCATTCACACTCTCAGCTATGTGAGATGCTGGGTGATGTTCTTCATATTGGAAGTGGGTCCATTTTGGAATACTGTAACATGATAGTTTGACAAGATTAAAAGACTAACCAGACAATTAGCAGAGAGCCTAGTGGCGTCATTTATAAAAGTGCACTGATGATTTCTTTTACCACTTTACCTTAAAATATATGCGTCTCAGAAATGTGATTGTACACAAATGAACTTCAGTTTGAACAAATATGAATTCCTGAAACTAATCATCACTGATTAGTAGGGATGGGACGATACACTTATCTCACAATACGTTTCAATACGCGATATGGGGTTCACAATTCCATACAACCACGATACGTTGTGATAAATAAAAGTTCAATGACAACAAAGTGTGACTGCAGAATTATGTTTATTTCTGAGCCACAAATCTCTCTAGCGATGGCATTGGGTTGTTAGAATATAAACTACAATTTTAAAATGTCATTACAAAGTGTAAATAATATAATTTGGAGGGAGAGCTTGTGAAATTGTGATGGTCAAGCTGTCTCATTTGTGATTACTACAGTTGAATAAAATGTAGCTAATATCACAATTCATTTTTCTGCCCCACGATACGTATTGTCACATTTTTGTTTCGCGATATATTGAATTTCAATATATCATCCCATCCCTACTGATGAGTGTCTTCCCTCTTTGTACTGTGTTGTGCTGCACACAAAGTACGCCCTTCATTATAATACATGCTTTACTCATTAGAATATAACATATCTATACTCATGTATGTCATACCAGTTTCAGATTGGATCGAATCAAGCTGTCGAGCTGGAAAGTTCAGCTAAAGGTCACGTCAAGTCCAGGTTTATAAATACGCGCGCTCACATGGACTTCTACCTACGCACCAGATCAAACCCAATCAGTCAGAGAGCTCCCCTTAAATGTGGCCGCAGGTGTCTAGTCACCATGCCTAACAGTTTGAGACACACACATTATGCAATGTGGAGGCACCCTCAACATGCCGCGTGGCCCGGTACGAGCGCGTCGTTCCAATACTCACTCCACTGAGATGATGGAATTAGGGAAGCGGGATTCACAACACTGGAATGAGTTTTTGAAGCGATTGTGTGAACTGAGCTTTGACAGTTTTGGCATGGCGTCCAACAAAATGAGATTACATCACACTCTGGAAACTGTGCCACTATAGAATAGAATAGAATAGAATAGAATAGAGCATAATTTTTCCAGGCAGGTGGGAGTAATCATTCATGAGTCTTATACTGTTGAACAAACCCAGAATTTAACTGTTCTGTGCTGGAAATGTGGAATATGACCCAAATTCATCATAGTTAACGGAAACTAAATTAAATCTTGTCATGATTTTTTTTTTTTGTAATCTGAAGAAAACCAAAGATTCAAGAGATGGAAATTAACTATAATCTTACCCTCCAAAACTAAATAAAGTCATAGATAAAATCAATTTGAACTCTCTCCTGCCATTAAAGCAAAAATGGAAATATTCAAAACGGAAAATGCAAAACTATAATTCCCCTGGTGTGGACAGGATAGGAACTGGGCAAGGACAGATGCAGGACAGTCCAGCAGTATAGAAACAGATTTTACAGTGTGTGTGTGTGTGTGTGTGTGTGTGTGTGTGTGTGCAGCTGCCTTGTGCGCGGAGGTGGAGGAGCGGCTGGTGAACCACCTGTTGTCTCCGGAGCGCTACAACAAGCTGATCAGACCGGCCGTCAACAAGAGCCAACAGGTCACCATCTACATCCAGGTGTCTCTGGCCCAGCTCATCAGTGTGGTGAGGACACACACACACACACACACACACACACACACACACACACATACACACACACGCAGACATACATATAAGCATACATAAATGCATATCCACATACATACACATACACATGCATATATGGAAACATACACATGCACATACATTTACATATGCACATGCACAGATATACACACACACCACACTCACACAAACATAATTACACAACTACATTCCTACATTCATGAAGACTTCCATTCTCTAACAGCAGAATGTATCCTTAACATATATTGACCTTAACACCTAAACCTAAGTGTGTTTGTTCATCATGTTACCAACTTGAGACATTTATGCTGCATTCAGTGAGCCTCAGACATATGGAATACTATGGAGAAATTATACAGTATGCTGCAGATTTGGGTTTTATCTGATAATGAGACATTGAACCCCCCCAAGTTTAGATTTCTCTCTCTTCTGTCCGTCTGTGTTTCAGAACGAGAGGGAGCAGATCATGACCACCAACTGCTGGCTCACTCAGGTTCGTGTCCGCAGGCGTCCTCTTCTTCTTCTACTACTACCACCTCTCACTGTCACCACAAGCGTCTGACTCATTCTAATCGTTACATTGCATACACACAAACACACATATACATACAGCCTCATGTACATGAATCTAGGTGTAAGGAGGGACAGCCTGGATGTGCAGGAGTTTATGGAAAATGTGGAGAGACAGTTCAGCTGGCTAGTTCAGCTGATCGCATGGAGGGCAGATATGTCAGCACACTACTGTTTGAAATGTATGTTTGCCAGATCAGGAGTGACTAAGGCAGTGTGTGTGTGTGTGTGTGTGTGTGTGCGTGTGTGTGTGTGTGTGTATGTGTTTGTGTGCCTGAGCTCACATGTTTATGTATGTTTTTGGTTGCATATATTTAATTTTGTATCCCTTTGTGTGATTTTCTGCTTCTGCTTGCATGTGATTAGTCTGTATTTCACGTATCTCAATTTCTGTGTGTGCGTGTTTGTGTGTGTGTGTGTGTTCATCAGGTATGGAATGACTACAGGTTAATGTGGGACCCTGAAGAGTATGAGGGCATCAAGAAGGTCCGGCTCCCGTCGCAACACATCTGGCTGCCAGACATCGTCCTCTACAACAAGTATGTCAGCTCTGTGTATGAGGGACAGACAGAGTGTGTGTGTGTGTGTGTGTGTGTGTGTGTGTGTGTTTGTGTGCATTAAAAACTAAGTGATAAAGAGAGAAACAGAGAGAATGAACAACTTTACTCAGTCCCAAGAGCCCCATTTTCCCAAAATGTTTTTTCTCACATCCTCTTATGTCTCCTCCTATCCTCTCATCTCTTCATTTTTATCCCACTTCTCACTCTTTCAGGATAATGAACACAACCTGAAAGCTTTTGTTAACACGGTCAGAAGTGTCTGCAGACAGAGTCTCATCGTGACGAGTGCTCTTTCAAACAGCGGCCGGCCTGAGCCACTATGTTTCCTTCCTAATCTATCCCCGGCTAGACAGAGGTCACTGGGAATGACAGTCACGCTACAGTTACTGTACTAATATGAAGAGGGGAGGCAGGGAGGAGAGATTAGAGATTTTACATAGAGAGGGAGAGAGGGAGAGAGTTTGGGATTATGAAATTTGCAGGTTAGGCCAAAACAAACACGACCATAGAAGATGGAATATGAATTTTTTATGATTTTTGACAGCTGTAGCAGAGTTTTAGGTACCTTAAGGAGCTGCTTCTTTATTATGAGTTTCAATAGAGTTTTAGTGTCCCATGAGCTAAATGTTGTTTCAGAAGCTTTTCCAGTAAAATTCTTGGGAGAAACACTGAACTGTAGGTGTGATCGATCCAAGGCCGGACCGGGCCAGATCTGGGCAAAATATTACATTCATTTTTTTGATAATTCAATTGGAGCACTATCACAAGTCCCTTCTGTTATTTTGTCCCAGGGCATAAGTTGGATATGAGAAGATTTTCACTTTGTGTGTGCACCAGAAAGCATCTTGCAGCAAAATAAAATGTCTGCAAGGCAAACTCAAAACATGTGAACTCCAATTTTTTAATAAATTCAGCCAAGGAGACATTCGCCCCGCTGCCTCTATCCACTGGAGTGTTAGCTGGCAGACACGGAGGCTTTTGGGCCTCACCTGATCCGCAGCCCATATAGGTCAACACCTGGGTCTTTTTTCCTTCTGCTATTTGCTTGTAAAACAAATTACTTTCATCACAGAAATATAGTTAATATAGAACTCTGTGCTCTTTGGTGAGTGACAAATTGCAGCAATGACAGAAAATGATTTTTCTTTGCTGTTTGAGTTTTAGTAGAATTTGATTTGCCTTTGGCTCCATACTTGTTCAGCAGGGTGAAATGGATCCGCCAGATAATATACTGCTTTCTGTGTAGTTAAAAATGTTAACTAGTTGGATTTACAGTGGTTTGAATACTTAAAATGCACTGTATACAATAGCCATCTCATGGCAGTTTGTCTGTATAGGTGGTCATTGTGTGTGCCACAATGCCAGCAAACACATTGAAGAGATGTTACATGATACATTGCGCCTGCACCTTTGTTAAAAACCTGTGTAAATATAGCACCAAAATGAGAGTTGAGACAACATCTATAGTTTACTGTGCCATAAGAAAATTTTGTGCATGTTTGTCTTGATTTTGACCTAAAACAATGTCAAACTGATCCACAGCTCCATAGAGAATGAATTGATGGATAAGGTGACTGATGGTAACCAGGGTGATAAAGGGACATTTTGTGGTTTGTTACTCTTAGTGTGTGTGAAATGCTTGGGTAGTTCAGTTTAATTTAGCTTTGCAAAATGGCGTAAGTGAAAGCAACCCACTGTTGCTATAACTGCTTGGGCAGATGCAAAACTGTTAGGCTGACACAGGTTGATGGGCTCGCAGTTGCGTGGACATTAAGTTATACAGCATTTGACATCTGTTTGGGTCAGCAGTGCTGCCCGACCGTTTGTACAGGGCTCAAAGGCATTAAGCTTTTAAGAACACAGATTGCTGGTCAGCTTACAAGACCACATAAATGGCATTATGGCTTAAGAGGCAAAACGATATCAGATGATCAGCACTCCTCAGATACCGAGGTCTCTAGCCAAGTCTGGGGGAGCAGAGGTCGCAGCAGGCAGGTGGGGCCTCTGCATATTTAACCACTCTGCATATTCACAGCAGAGCATTAGAGAGCGAGTGTGATGGCTGGATTCCTGACCTGCTGTATAATTGATGGGCCACTGATGTATAATGCATCACCTGCAGCCTTGGTGAGAAGAAGAAGAAAAAAACCTCAATCTCAGCAGATTTGAGGTGCGGGTTAGGCAGTTGTCGCCATCTCACTGGGTGTGTCCCGATGCGGAGCTCTTCCCCTGGGACGCCAACAAATTAGACCCTACAGCCCGTAACTTTAAACACATAATTGTTGTTCGTGTCACCTCAGCAGACACACAGTAACGGTCAGCAGTACGTCTTCTGTACACACTACCACTCAACGTAATACATCGATTGACCCAACTTTCTTGTTCTTCTCTTGACAAGACTTAGTGCTGCAACACTGATTCTGTTGGCAGTCCGTGCTCAAATGCACTTAACAGGACGAGCTAGCTTCCGTTGAAAATGTAATGATTTTGACAAATGATGACAGATTGTCATAAAGTTTTAAAATGATGGTAGGGATTTCAACAACAATCTCCACCAGTTGCTTGGACACACTGAGGAAGAGTGTGGAGGGATCTTCCACTAAGCAACAGATGTATTTTTGTACTAACAGTGGTGGTTTTTCAATGATTCTAATTTGTCTTTCTCCTCTCCTTTTGCCTTTCTTGTACCTTTCTTTCTCTTATTCCACCTTCATCCTCTCAGTGCTGATGGGACCTACGAAGTCTCCTTCTACTCCAACGCGGTGGTCTCCAACAACGGCGAGGTGGCCTGGCTCCCGCCGGCCATCTACAAGTCGGCCTGCAAAATCGAGGTCCGCGACTTCCCCTTCGACCAGCAGAACTGCACCCTCAAGTTCCGCTCCTGGACCTACGACCACACCGAGATCGACCTCATCCTCCTCAGCGACTTTGCCAGCCGCGATGACTTCAAGCCCAGCGGCGAGTGGGACATCGTGTCGCTGCCCGGACGCAAGAACGAAGACCCCGACGACATCACGTACCTCGACATCACCTACGACTTCATCATCAAGAGGAAGCCGCTGTTCTACACCATCAACCTGATCATCCCCTGCGTCCTCATCACGTCCCTGGCCATCCTGGTGTTCTACCTCCCGTCGGACTGCGGCGAGAAGATGACGCTGTGCATCTCCGTCCTGCTGGCCCTCACTGTGTTTTTACTCCTGATCTCAAAGATCGTGCCGCCTACGTCTTTAGCAGTGCCTCTGATCGGGAAGTACCTGATGTTTACCATGGTGCTGGTCACCTTCTCCATCGTCACCAGCGTGTGCGTGCTGAACGTGCACCACCGCTCCCCCAGCACGCACACCATGCCCCCCTGGGTCAAGCGCGTCTTCCTGTACCGGCTCCCCTCCTACCTCTTCATGCGGCGACCCGGCAGCTCCAACATCCGCGAGCGGTTCCGGAAAAAGCACGAGCAGCGGTCGTACTCGGACCTGAAGCAGCGGGGGGCGGACGGGTCGCCGGCGGCCGGAGGGGCCGGGAGCTCGGCGGGGATGGCGGATTCCTCCTCGTCCTTCTACGTGAACGAGGAGTCGGCCAAGCGCTACGGCTGGAAGGTCAGCGACCTGTCGGAGAACACGGAGTTCAGGAAGAGGATGACGCTCAAGTGCAACATCGACGTGGAGGAGGCGGTGGATGGAGTGCGCTACATCGCTGAGAAGATGAAGAGCGAGGATGACGATGAAGGGGTGGGTGTTTGGAGAAAGAGTGTGTGTGTTTATGTGTATGTGTGATAAATCAAAATATGTGTAGCATGATGCTTATATGAGACACGCTGCAGCACATCAAGACTTTTAGGTTTAAGTATAGAACAATTGAGGACTTTGCGTATGCAAATGTGTATTTGTTTAGGATTATAGGATAATGATGCACAATGGCAATTAATTGCAGTTATACTAAGTTCTGGAAGAGCAACTTTGATTTCTGCGTGCAATCAGACACCAAATTTATCATAATGTTTTGCGTGATGAAAATTAGCCCCAACATCAGCAGAGCCACAAACACAGCCCACTGAGATACAAAGTGACTGCTCTCACAGCAAATTCATCACCGACTTTAATTCAGTGATCTCATGTGTATTCATGCCACGCCTTTATTATTATTTCAAGACAGTATCATAACAGCTAAAACCGCTGCAGTGTTTTATTGGAAAGAGAAACAGATAAGTGTTTAGTGTTCAAAAGTAACACTCAACAGTTACAATTCAGTTAATTTCAATTTAAAAGTAACAATCAACAGTCACTCTTCTTGATCCAATCCAATGTAATTGAACTCAACTCAGCTCAGCTCAGTTTTACTCAATTCAATTAAATTCAGTTCAGTTCAATTCAGTTCAATCAATTCACATTCAGCACCATTCAGGTCAGTTTCACTCATTTTAGTTCAACTAGCTTTACATTGCCAACGCAGTCAGGAAGCGCAACAGCGGCGACATTTAACATCTTTTAACAACTTTTCTCTCTCCCTAGATCATTGAGGACTGGAAGTACGTTGCCATGGTGATCGATCGTCTCTTCCTGTGGATCTTTGTGCTGGTGTGTGTGGTCGGGACGGTGGGCCTCTTCATGCAGCCCCTGTTCCAGAGTTACAACACCCCCACTCTCGACGACCTGGAGCAGAACTGAAACCTGAACATGAAACCCCTTTCACCCGGAAATGAACTTTGAGTCCCCCCCGGCCCAGAGACAGAGCTCTGATAACATTTTGACACTTTAAACTCACACCTCTGCCTCACACCGCACTCTCACTGATTTCCCTCTTTCTCTCGCACATGGAAAAGTGAGAGGAATAACTACAATGCGCTTTACCCCTTTAACCCTCCTTCCATCCCCTTCATCCTCCGCTTCACCTTTTATTCAAACTGTGAGGTGAAACTAGCATTCAGCATTCATCCTCTTTCTTGAGGATCAGTATGGCTCTCCACAGGCATAGAGACATTGCTTTCATTCATTCATTGATGGGGCCACAACAGGCAGAGACATGAGGTTTATTTTTTTTATTCTGAAGGAAATCCTCCTGAATTAGGTGAATTGAAAGTATATTGACCCCCAACATGGTTCACAGAGGTTCACCTGGCCAAGAGCAACTCAGGACTTGATTTTTCTTTCTCTTCAGAATATATTTGATTTTACTCTGTCTACCATCTTAGCTCTCTCTCTCCTCCTGCACAGCCTCAGTTATATTCAATCACTGCTCAATTATAACGGGCCTAACAGGACATTATGGGGCTTAGCATGCAAAAAACAAGGCTCTCGTCATCCTTTTATCATTCTGCTTTTAGTTGATTCAAAGAAAAGGAGAGAAAGAGAGAGAGAGAGGTTGAAGTGGGGCGCAAATTCTTTCTGCATTCTTCCAGAATTGTTTGCTGAGCCCAAAGATACACAAACCCCGCATAGAGACACTTACATGAGCAGACATGTGCAACACGCAAGCAACATGTGCCGCAGATATGAACACACGGGCCTGAGGGGACAGCACACCCCTGGATGAAGAGAAGAAGAGAGAGACAGAGAAGAAGAAGAAGAAGATCACCTCCCCGTATCCCCTTGCCAGTAGCACACATATGAATTTCTAATATTTGCCTTCAGAAGGAGAGCAGGAAAGGACAAAAAACAGCCAGTGGTCTTATTGTTGCGCTGTTATAAAGGAGAGGGGGGGGCGGGGGGGGGGGGGCACCCAGCCTGTTTTTCGCCACACACACTCTTGTGTGTCTGGCGGCAGCTTCTGGCCTGACTTGACAGACTGATCAAAGCGATAACAAACAGCGCTGCTTTTCCTCGGGGGTGAAAGTGTGTTGTGATGTTCAGAAGCAGTTGTGGTTTGAATGAGGGAGGGACGGAACAATAGGAAGCTATATAGCCCAAAAACATAAAAACAAACAAAAAAGAAAACCAACAACCGCAAGGCTGTCGTTGCTCACCGTGCTTCTTTTAAAGGTACAGTACGCTGGTTTCATCGAAGCAGTGCTCATTAGCATCCATCACCAAGGAAACCAGCAGCAATATTGTACAGTATTTTATACACATTGACCTGCTAGCAAATTGGCCAAACCGCGTCGAGTCTGGCTCTGCACTCGCTATATCTTCCATATCGTATGTTTGAACGTCGCAGTCTGTTCTCAGAGAAGCTACTTGAATCCGTGTGCAGTAATTATTTCCAAGAGGAATTGTAACTTTGTCACTGTCATCATGCATCATGCACTCGTCTGTCACTGCTACCAACGTTAGCCAAGGGAAAGGCGTACTGTACTAATCCAGCTGTATTGATTTGTCTCATCTCAACTGTTTTGTTTTCTCAGTGGATGGAATGAGACGTGCTTTTTTTTTTTTTTTTTTTTTTTCCACTGGCCAGTCATGTTAAGTGACTTGTTGAATTTTTGTCTGTATGGACAGTTGCATTGTGGGTACAAGCTGAGAATGACAGGAAGGGACCGTGCTGATGTCTTGCTAAATGGATCAATAAAGGGAAATGAAAGTGACGAGCAGGTCTGATGAATCACTCCAAAAAGCAGTGTTTTGAACTATACATATTAAACATTCATTCATATTGATTAGTCATTTCATGCTGCATTGTTTTTAATATTGTAACAACTTCTAACCATATAATTACAAGCATACATGCAACCAACGTCTCATTTTTGATATTAGGTTTGGATCGTTTAGAGGCATCACACACAAACACTATCTCTCTCTCTCTCTCTCTCTCTCTCTCTCACCCCTCTTTCTCTCTCTCTGCCCCCCTCTCCATGTGTCTCTCTTTCTTGATGTGTGTTTACCAGGCAGTGTGACCAACACTCTGTTACGAGAGCCGACTGAGGAGAAGCCTATACATCCTCCAGGATCTTTTCTAGGAGCACAACCTCACAGATTGCTGGGCTGCGTTGAGATGACTCAGAGCTGAGCAGATTCTCCCAGGACATGGCATTTTGGACAGAAGTTTCTGGAGTGCATGGCTCTGGGCGCTCTGTATGTCTGTGAATTGTCCGGGGGTTGGGGCTAAATGTTAGTCAGCTGACTAAGGCTTCATTAGAAAGTCTCGTCTCCCCGGGGTCGTCACTTCGCCTTGTGTTAGTTTAAGACGGCAGCGAGGAGACACGCCCGCTAACTTGGGCACCGAAAAAAAAACACAAGTGGGTGTATAGGGACACAGACACACACACACACAGTCATAAGCTGGGAAAATCATAACGCATAAGTGTTATGATGGGGTCTCTCCTCTTTATCAGAGAACAGCTGCTTCGTAAAATGTGCTGTAGGCCTAAAAAGAAGCCAGCAGCATCAGCTATCAATATTCTGTGGTATAATGCTGATGTGGGCTATTTGTTGGTCACATGACATTGCTGGGTTTATAGTTGTTCATTTTACTTCACACACTACTTATAATTACTTTACTTATTGTAATTAGCAACAATAGCAACATTAGCCTAAATGTCATATTCACCATGTGGCCTGTGTGTGTCCGCATGGATATTTTAAGCCATTTTTCCCCCTTTTCTCAGAACAGATAAGTACATGTTCTGCTGTTTTCCATCAACTGCTGCTGCATCCAGCAAAGATACTACTGCATCATGATTTTCCAGCAAAGACTGCATCATGTCTCTCTCTCTCTCTCTCTCTCTCACACACACACACACACACTCACACACACACGTACACACACACACACAATCAAACAGTGACATAATCCCGCAGACGGAGTGACAACCATTGAATTGGAGTTGGGTTCAGCAATTATAGCTCGTGTTTGTACCTCCCCCCCCCCCCCCATCCTCCCATGTGCATATTGGTATGACTCATAAATTAGATATTTGACGTCTGCATCAATTTCCATTAAGAGAGTGGCTAGTGGAGAGTGGGGAGGGTTGGGGGTTGGAGGGGTCAGTGGATTAGAAAGTCCGCCTATCGATCATGTTTTTCTGCTTTTTAAACATCCCATAAACCCTCCACACAAATATTTAATGAGTGATTCCTTTCCCATCTTTTTCTGTTGCGTAATTTTCCTATACAGGTTTCTTTTAATGACCAGTCCTGTCAACCATGATGACAGCTTGATTCTTAAAACTCATGTAATTTGATACTTGAATTTTGCAGAAACAAATTGTTGGTAGTTGGAAAATGAAGAAGCACTCCGGTTTATCTACCCCATGCAACTGAGTGGACCCTTACAGTGTGTTCACACTGTGAGCAACTTGGTTGATGGGTTGCATTTTGACCCATTGTGAGCAATGCAAGAAGTTCTAATTGCATCTGTGTACTGGTGACCAGTACATAGACTTTGTAGCTGCAGACCAGTAACTGGTCTGCAGCTACAAAGTGTTGAACTGGCAAATCATGTATGCTGCTGTGGTATCGCCTTTCATAATGTTGTTATGTTGTTTTAATCAGTTGCCACAGCTTCCACCAATTAGGTAGTATCAATTGAAAAACAGAAAAACTCACCCTGACCCCAACGATGGATGCAACCACTCTCCAAGCACTGTGTAGAGAACTGGGAAGCTATCAACCTCCCTTCCATTTTGCACTTACCAAGTAGAACTATTGAAATCACATCGGTAGGGAAACAAGGAAGTGTGAACATCTAATTGGCTGTTGACTGTTGATGAGTTTGGTTCAGCAATGGCCAACTTTACTCAGCCAACAAGCTTGTTGACCATCTACACATTGGCCAAGTTCCCTGGTCACTCAGCTCTATAGGAAATGAATGGACTTCTGGTGACTTGGTGCTCACAGTGTGAACGCATGGTTATCCACAGTCTTCAACAAAACTAAGCACATTGATACGTTAATACATTCTTTGTACACCATCAACTCTGAAATGTATTGTTTTAAGTTAGTGGGAAGAATGGTCACAGGCACAAGGGTTGTCAACAATGTACACAAATATATATACATAAAGACTGTATATATATATATATACAGTCTTTATGTGTGTATATATATATAGACCATGACACCAGTGCACCCAGGCCCATTTTTCAGGGTGAAAAACAGCATGGAAAAGTGAATGGAAAGTCAGGCTGGGAGAGTTGAAGTAATGGTCTCCAGGTCTGATCGGGAAGCGTGACGGAAGAGATGAGACCAGATGCAGGAGATTGTGTGTGTGTATGTGTGTGTGTGTGTGTGTGTGGGGGTGATAGGGAGGGAGAGAAGGAGAGCCATGATAGAGGGAGAGGAGCAGGGAGGGAGAGAGGGATGATAAAGGCCGGCCATAAACCAGAGAGACCAGACTGCTGCAGTCTCTTAGAGTGAGAGAGGAGCCGACATCAAAGGCCATTTCACGCCATAGTCAGAGATCAATATGCATTTATTATTCCCAGAGAGGCAAACATACACGCACACACATATTTTATGTGTATGGATGCATGTATGCAAACATACATATACTCACAAAGGCACTGACAGGCAAGCAAGCAGCCATACACAATTGAAATGTGAATGTGTAAATGTTTTCAGATTCCATCTTGAATAAGATGCACCCACATGCATGAAACACACACAGAAAATTATAGATTTACAAAACTGAAATCCCATGTCATATTTTTTCTTAGTGGCTTTTGGTCTCAACACTTTGATATAGAAACTGTGGCTGGAATGATGACTTCTGGCTGAATTAGTTAAAAAAACGATTAATAAGTCATTGGCTTTTTAGACAGAGATGGATAAGTACTGTAGAAACCAAGAGGTCAAAGGTCATGCAGACACACATACGCATACACACACACACACACACACACACACACACACACACACACACGCACACACACAAAAATAAGCAATCTTCTATTCTAGCATCAGCTCTCTACATCCACACATTTCTCTCTTCTCTTCTCTTCTCTTCTCTTCTCTTCTCTTCTCTTCTCTTCTCTTTTCTTCTCTTCTCTTCTCTTCTGTGAATTTGCTGTATTCAAATATGCAAATCCACCTCAGAACCAACTGTCAACAGCCCTTGATCCGCTCCCTGTAGCCCGCTGCCCTCCATGTCCCCCATTATCCTCCATCGGACATTCCTTCAGGATTTATACCTGCCATTCTGGCTGCACGGTCGATATTTATGAACTACATTACTGCATTAAAGAATGTGTAGCTGCCGTGCCGAGTCCGGGGGCCGATCGATCCTTCCCACCGAGCCGCTGAGCGTCTAGGTGCCAGCTACTGCCAACTAGTGGTCATACGAGGCATTACAGGGTTTGATGGTCCTCTCAGTAACAGTAGTAATAGGAGTAGTAGTCCTGCTGCTACTACTACTAATAATAATACTAATGATGGGTGCACATTTACCAATCATTTGGGACAGTGGGGTGGTAAATATACATATTTCTCAAAGTAAATCTGGTAATTCTATTAATTTCCCTGTTATTGTGGGTCTCTCACACTCCTTAAGTTACAGATAACACATCATGTATGTCCTAAACTGTCCTGAGCTCTGCATCTGAAGGCTTTCTGAATAAGCAGATTATGATATCGGCTCTCTATTGGTCGCTGATACTCTAGATCGTTATTAACAAGTTATTGGCCTCATGGTATGGTAGAGTTTTTTTTTCGAGAGGTAAGTATGTTTTGGTGCATGTTAGCCCTTTCTGTAGAGCATCTACTGTTAGAGTCACTGCTAAATTCAATCAGGCATCAATTTCAAGGCCAGGAGAGAACTATGTTGAACAAAGAGGCTGTCAAAACACAGACTTATCTTATCCAGCCACCGCGCATGAAAAGGCAAACACACCAACGCATGCCAGCTTGTGGAAAAATGATTTGTTTTTCTGATCACCTGCCGGATACCACTGTTTGCAATTTTCTGATTATAGTCATTATGTGAGCCGCTGATCAAAATCGGTTAAATAGTCCAGTTTGACACTTAGATACAATGGCCCATAAATCACCAAATGACTCCAGGGGTATTAATAAAATGTTTCTAACACATTAAAAGCAATTGCTTGAAACTGTATAACTGGTAGATCATCTCTGGTGGCAAAAAGGTGCCAAACGATCACACAGATGTCATCTCTGTTATATTCCATCTCCCTTTTCCTGAAGGTTCCGCCGAAACTGTTCCAGGTAGTAGCTAGCTATCCACAATATTTGACAGCCGTCCAAATAGAGCAGAAATGAATTCTCGCCATAAGACAGTTCCCAGTGCTTTATAACCCAACTTTCGTTCACGTAATCTGACCGTACCATAAGCCTTGGGCGGCCATATTTGTCTCCTTAGAGGCAGCCAGTTAACTGATGTCAGTCAGAGCACAAGACAGACAAAGAGAGAGGAAAAGGGGGGAGAAAAGGGGAAGGGGGGGGTTGAAAGCATGGTAAATAAATTGTCACAATACACTGTATGTGTGTGGTTGCTTGTGGATTTGTCCGTGTGCGTGTGTGTGTGAGAGAGCAAGAGAGAGAGGGAGACTGAGAGAGAGATCGTGGGAAAAACCAGGGAGCAGAGAGATGGCAGTTTAATTAGCAGCGAAGGGCTTTAATCAGATAACTGTGATTCGAGCAGCACAGAGACTTTAATTGGTTGCCGGCGGCTGCAACAGGCCACAGCATGACCAAGCAGAGGAGCGTACAGTGGGAGCGGTATAAATGGAAAATAGGACGGACACTCGCTCCCGTGTTAATGGGTCTGGAGGGACGAGCACTATGGGGAGAGAGGAGGAAAAAAGGAGCGATGAGTAGCGGTTAATGGGTAAAGGGTGAGGAGGGGAGCGAGGAGCTGAGCGCTGCGGGGTTGAAGAGGGCAGAGGGCGTAGCGTGACTGGAAGGACGGGATGAGCTGCCAGAGGAAAGGGGATGCTGAGGGCTTGTAAAAGGGGTTGGGGGTAGAAAGAGAACAGGGGAGAAGGGGATTATGGGAGGAAGGCTAAAGGGTTTGGATGGGGTAAAGTTGGTTAGAGGCAAGGGAGGGAAGTGGTGAGAGGTCAGAATGCTCACTCATCTTTATCATCTTTCAGATCAAATCTTAGTCATCTTCCTATGAGTCAGTAAAAAGAAAGTTCCTACATACATACAGTATATACATCAATTAAAACTGCAATATGCAACTTTTTTGACATTAAAATAACCAGAAATAAACATATATGTTTGCCTGAAATTGGCTTTTCAATGATGTGCAGGATGTTTTGGTATGTATACCATTTGCTGTGGGTGGTTTTTCCAGTGGTGAGCTGGGTTGTGGCTATTAAATGCAGTGAAGTCATAGCAACAACAATAAAGAAAGAAGAATGAAACGAACGAAAGAACAGTGAAGCTAAACATATCATCAAGATGAGTGACAGCTGTCGGGGCGGAACCTTGACCAACTGAGGGGGAGGAGGGCGGGACTAACAATACACTTCACTGCCTCAAGGAGAAAAGTTGCACATTGTAGCTTTAATTGATTTTAGGATTGGAGGCATTTCTCCAAGCAACAGCCAGTGTTTCCCCACACACATACAAACACTTTCGATCAAAATAGCCCATGATGTAGAAAAAAAAAACATAAAAAGATTACACCCCCCTATCCGCTCTCTCCTCTTGTGTCCCTTATACCTTTCTTTACCTAACAGCTCCTCTTTTTTGTAGTTCTGTTTTATCGCCCCTTTCCTGTTTTCTCCCATCTTCACCTCTAATTTTAGGTGTCAAATAATTAGTCGTACTTCTGCAGAAGAGGGATATCCCAAAACCCCTAGACAGAGAGGGAAGGACCAAAAAAAAATGCGAGGGAGAGGCATAAAAACAAAATAGAGAGAGACCGAGGCCAGGAGAGACAATGGGAGAGAGAGAGAGAAGCCAACAGAGATATGAAGATGAAAGAGGGGAGAGAGGAGGGTGGGAGGAAAGAAAGAAAGAGAGATGAAGAGCCATTAGGTTCAGCAAAGGAGAGAGAGAGAGAGAAAGTGCGTAGGGTTGACGGGAATGAGGCAGGACAGTCCTGTCTGACACACAGCGCCGTAACTGCACTTGCCCTTTTCCTTTGCCTCTGTTGTCTCTGTTGTCTCTGCCAGGCCCTTGAGGTCCTTCTGCTTTGTCTGAGCTGTCTGACCAGATGCCTGCTGTTATTTAGCAGTCCGACTGGCTGTGAGAGAGAGAGAGAGAGAGAGAGAGAGAGAGAGAGAGGGAGAGAGAGAGAGAGAGGAGACAAAGTGAGCAGGAAAGAGAGCAGAAGACACAGAGTGAGTGTGAGGGCGAGGGAGTGTTTTGTGCAACCCCCCCCCCCCCCCGCCTGCTCTGTTGGAAGGTAAGCGGTGCGTGGGACGTCACCTCGGTTGGGGACGGTCCCGCGACACCAGCCGACTGACTGTGACACTCCGAGGCGATGGATTCCTCCTGCGAACCTGACTAATTCCTGCCTCGCTCCAACTGCTCCGTCTCTTTGTACTCATCCTTTTTGCCTTCCTCCCTCTCTCTTTCTGTCTTCCTTTATTTCTTCAGTGAGCTGCGCTGTGACTGCCTGTGTGTGTGTGTGTGTGTGTGTGTGTGTGTGTGTGTGTGTTAAGGCTGTCTGCTCATCTTGGAAAGACAAAGCAATCTGACACTGGCACGCAAGCATACGTGAACACACACACACACACACACACACACACATAAATGCTTTCATGCACAATGCTCCTTTTATAGGCAATACCTGTAAATTTGGGACACATTCAATCATCCAATGATCAGCGATGCACTCATTCACACAGGATTGAAAGAGGATTGACAGACATCCAGACTAAGACTATCCTTTGCTTTATGTACAACTGTTAGTTAGTGTTTTTATATTTACAATTTCATTGAATGTTTTTTCTGTCTCATGCACCGACAGAATGTTTTCTAAATCTGGGTCTGTGGCGATTTAAAGTATAATGCTGCAAAAAAAGAAGAAGAATGACAAATCTGTTTTTCTCACTACTGTATATACACTGAATGTACAAAATATTAGGAGACTTACTTTTTTGATGAAGTACACTGATGAAGTGAATCCAGGTAAAAGCAAGTAATTATCTCTTATTGATTTCCCTTATTAAATCTCTACCCATCACAAAGGAGGAGATGTAGATAAAGAGAAGAGGACGAATTAGAGAAGGATTTTTAAGCTTTGAGATACTTGAGATGTGGATTGTGTAAAAGGGGCTGCAGTTCAATATCAGGAAGATGTCCCTAATATTTTGTACATTCAGTGTATATTCAGAAACTACAACACTAAAAAGGTAAACATCTACCTCTAGCCGTGACCTTGGCGTATCATACATTTGCGATCCCTCTTGTATCTTTCCCTAAGGGCCAATTATATAATTATATATCTATAACCAATAATCACATGATGTTGGAAAACAGGTATTACCAACATATCAAAATAGGTTTCACAAAAGCAGATAGAAACTACTCTCAGCATACAAAGTGATGCTGGACTGTTACTGTCAATCCATCTTAGATCTCAAAAAGTCATTTTTCCTTTAAAAATGTCCTTGAAATGTAACGTCAGATATAGTCACAGGCAAAAATCTGTAATAAATGTTAGAATTCAAATTAATGACAAAGGTCTCAGATTGACCTTCTGACCTTAAATCTCACTGCCATGACAAAAATGCCACCAATTATTTGTTTTTTTTGTGTGTTAAACATCAACAGTGCTTCTGTAAATATGCATCACAGTTTGTATCTCTCCCAGAGCCATGGGAATGGACTTGCTGGGAAAGCATGAGAAAAAGGGGTGGAGAGACAGGGGGGAGAGGAGGAGAGAGAGAGAAAGAAGGTGAAGAGAGACGAGATAGTGGCTAAGAAAGTGAAGTGGTGCGACCTTTGGGAAAAAAACAGAGCAAGGGAGAGACAGAAAGACAGAGAAAGAGAAAAAGAAAGGACTCCCAGTGTTTCTCCCCAGTGTGGGCCGGTGGGTGGAGACTCCTCCTCAGCTTTCCTCTCTGCGTCTTGCTGAATCGAAAAAGAAATTTCCGGAAATAGACGCTCGCCGGCTCTGTCACATTGAAGCACATCACACAGGCAAATTTGCCTTCCTGCCTCTCTTCTCTTCTCTTCTCTTCTCTTCTCTTCTCTTCTCTTCTCTTCTCTTCTCTTCTCTTCTCTCTTACCCTCCTCTCTGACTCACTCTCACTGTTTCTTGTCCTGTATTCTGGAGCCTTTTAACATTTCATGCTGTGCTGATGTTTGTGAATCTCACCCTCCCTCCCTCCCCCTCCCTCTCTCTCTCTCTCTCTCTCTCTCTCTCTCTATTAGATCTCTATATCTCTTTTATTCCACCCACCACCCCCTCACTGTGTCTCTTCCCCCCAAAAGAACTCTCTTTACTCTGTATCTTGCTTTCTTTTTCTCTCTTTTTTTTGGTTCTTTTGCTGTACCATGCCACCTACTGACTTCACACCCACAATGACAAAACTAATTGACTTTAACTCACCCGACTCACCCGACTCCCACCGCTAACATGCAAGGCACTTTGTACTGTACTTGAACAAGCAGCAGCGGCGTTGCGTCACGCGTTGCATCAGACCCACTGGTCCCACTTCCACACTGCAACTGCTGTGAAACCGATTGTTGTCTGATGTGGTGGCAGTATGCAATACGGCCTCATTGTATGAATGAACACCCTGCTTCAAGCATAATGAAGGTTATCTAATGTTCATGAAATGTGTTGATAAAAAACATGGCGGGACAGATGGCGTCCACCCGAAGCTGCACCGGACAGTGCTGCGTGTTGTTTTTTCCTTCTCTCTCCCTCTCTCTTCCCAGGTGTGTATGTATGTGAGTGCGTGTCCACACATGCGCAAGTGTGTGTGTGTGTGTGCGTGTGTGTGTGTGTGTTTACTCATGGTTAGAAGCAGATATGGGAGTTTATGCCAGGTAAGCGGATTAGGAGGAGAGAATGTGTGGCAGAGGAGATACAAACACATCTAACGCTGCTGAAAACTCAAATGTATAGTGGGCGTGCACGCACGCACGCACACACACACACACACACACACACACACACACACACACACACACACGCACACAGACACAGACGCAAATACAGGCACACATGCATGCACAGACGCATTCACTTCCATGAAATATTAAGGGTCAAATCAACCAAAACGAAACGCTATTTCTGTTCATGTTGTTTGTTGAGGTAGAAAATGACCTCAGTGGAGCAATTCGCCCAACTGAGTGTTTGAGTCCTACAGATGGATTTCAGTCATTTAGGAAAAGAAGGAGGAGATGCTTTGCATGTTGACGCTGCATACAGTGGCTCTACATAGTTTTCAATGGGACGGTGAAAAAATAATCCTGGAAATCCTGGAAATAATAATAACAAATACCTGCAAAAATGACAGACTCCCATCAGACGTTTCAGTCATTAATGTTAAATTAATTTCAAACCTAGCTTCTATTGCATTGTTTGTTTGTGTTTTCTTAAAGAGGCAACAGCCTGAAACTGAGCACAGCATGCTCCGGAATCATTTTAAGTGCAATTTCATATAGTGCTGCTAAGCATTAATAGCTTTCCATTATATGGAGAGGGTCGACTGCAGCCTTCAAGACTCTATTATACAGCAGCTAATGCTTTAAGCTGCCTGATCATTGTTATGCGTACAAAATCAATTAAGTGACTAAATAGGTCATTTACAGCTCAGCAGTAAAAATATGTGAAGTTATTGTGTACATGTGTGTGTATGTGTGTATGTGTAGGTGTGTGTAGGTGTGGGTGTGTGCCTGTCTTTCTCGCTAGCTACTAAGTTGAATAGTATAGGGAGGATACTTTTGCTTTGGATTAGAAATATTTGAGTTACAATTGCAATTCTAGTTGTTCTCCTTTGTTCAAACACTATTCAGGAAGGTGGTGTTAGATAGATAGATAGATAGATAGATATTCCTCATTCTGCTGAACTGCAAAGATATCCAGTTTAACAAGTCCAGCTTCAAATCTTATTTTCCTGAAAACAAGTGGGAAAATTCTGCCAATGGGGTGAGATTATTTCATGTTTCTAATGCAGATCAACTTATTTCAAGAATTTAATTTGAATAGGCTACTTGAATTTGAATTTAATGGCATTTGAATCAAGTATCATTTTTTTTTATATTTGTGAATAATCTGCCTTATTCTGCCTTGTTTCAACATATTGACACTTGTCTCCGGAAAACTCCTGAAGTGAAAGTGTATTGGGAACAAGTCACGCACCCACTGGCAGATTTTTTGACTTGTTTTAAGATAAAACTGAGTATTAATGATTTAAGATGGACATTGTTGCTGTATGGCGACCCAGAAAACTGAGAACAGCTGCACCAGACCTTCAGACAACGCGCTTTCCAAACTGATCACCTTTGGGTCAACAGGGAATCGGGTCGTGGAGTTTCGCTCGTGGGTGGGTGTGGGTGAGTGTGTGGGAGGGGGAGGAGGGGGGCGGGACGTGCTGAAGTTGTCCATGTCGGGAGAGCGCACGGCGACTCCAACCTCTCCACGCTCGGAAGCGCAAGAGGCAAAAAAATGTTGCTCTAATCTTCAGCCTGTACAGACGCCCGTCGCGCTAAGCAGGAGCTCATTCATCGGTAACACCATATTTTATCTGCAGAGAGAACTCGCCCAGCGCCGATGTATCGATGAATTTCCCCGGGAAACTAACAACCGTCCTCGTGCTGGTGCTCCTGGCAGCGCAAGGTAAGGCACGGTGCGCCATGAGCCGCGCGGGGCTCGTTGCGCTAAGAAAGTACTGCAGTACTTAGTATACGATACTTAAAATGAATGTTATTACCTTACTTATGACTCGGTAATGAGCGGTAATTCGTTACGCTACTCGTTACATCACTTTTCCGTTACCCTCCACAGCCACCAGCACCCCAGATTACCTCTCCCGTGCGCTTCTGTGTGAACGATCGGGGAAAACAAACAGCGCTGATGCCCAATCGATTAAATCAAATCTCCGGATGGGATGTATTTCCCTTATATTTCCCATATATTTCCCCCATATTTCAAGAAATAAGTAAACTTTGCAGCAATTTCTCATCTAAGCTGGTTGAGAGGACGATGACTAATTCTAAGGAAAGCGAATAAGGGGATTAACGCATCTTCAACCTGACATTTAGAGGGATGATAATAAAAGCACACATACATATTTCATTGGTAACTTTATTACACTACTGTAACTGAAGTCGCAGTTGTTTACGCGTTACCACCCGACACTGTCCATGTTCATGAAGGGAGTTACCTGGCAGAGTTTAGGAGCGCACAACTCAGAGCTAAACAAGAGCTCATGTGTTAGAAATGAAGTTTAGTTGAGATGGACTTGAGTGGAAACGCATATTTGAATATTTTCACCGTTAATTTTAAAACTAAAAGGATGCTCTCTGCTCTCTGCCTGCGCGCGCTTCCCTGCGTCCTCCGCTCCATCGAAAACTCCTGTCCTACATCTTTAACGGAGGGAATAATTGCATTGCCTTTTCCACGCTGAGCATTTGTGTTCATGTGTTTTGACAACAGAAACAGACCCGTCACTGAAATATCTTACCCCAAAGTTGTATAAAGTCAACGTTACTCCCCATACGGTGTGGGGAGGGAGGGAGCCTAATATGACCTGGATCTACTGAATCATTTAAACAAGATATTTCCACATGCATACCGGGGTTACGTTTTCCCCGGAGATGATGATCAGTGGTCGTGACATGTCGCATTATTAATACCCGATACCTCAGCCCCCGGAGCCACCGTGGAGTAGCCATCCGTGCACAACGAACCAACACATGGGTGGCATACGTTTCCCCAGCCGCTCGTTGCCTGTCAATGCTGATCTCATCCCCGGCAAATCCCTACAGATGTTCAGGGCTATAGGCCTATTTAAGGTCTGTTAAACCTGAACTTATAGTGGTACACAGCCCTAACGATAATAATGTGATAATTAACCCCCCTAGAGAAATTATGTTTTTTTCTTTTCTCTTGGCTCCACAGGGAGGTCAGAGGTCAGGGTGAGATACAGAGCAGCACCTGGAGCTGGTAGGGATTCAGAAAGGATGGATGCTTGTCTGGGTCTGCTAGTTGAAGGACGGTCTCTATAGGCCAACCTGCCGCTCCAGCAAAGCCAAACTTTCAGTGCAACCTTCAAGAAATACTGTAAAATCTCTCTCCCCATGTGATTTAATGTCACTAGTAACTGCTTTTTGTTGGATCACTGTGGCCTATTTTCTATTCTTTGTTTTGCTCTGTGTCTGACTGTTCTGTTTCTCCCTTTCCTCTTGTTTCCAGATTCACCTCTATGCGTATTTTGTATTTTCTGTTGCGTTTGGTTCATGTAAGGCCTCCAGTCTCCTGTGTACTCTGAGACAGAGGTTTTTGAAGTGCGGTCCTTGAGTGGGTCCCAGGGGGCCCAGAGCAGAACAAAGAATAGTTAAATGCTTTAAAGCAAAACTTAGTGCTGCGTTCACATGCAAATTAATGGTTATTTTAATCCTGAGTTTTATCTTATTTCATGTCTCCCCACTAAGAGTACAGAGACAGGTTTCTGGGGACAGTGTCTTCTCAGATGGTGGTCCCTGGCATAATGTGTATCTATTTGGAGGATAAAAAGTAACTTGCTTCAAAGTGGTAATCTGTGAAATATCTTTTTTTTGCTGTCGTTTTTTATTTATTATTATTTTGCTGACATCTTGGTGCTCAGCGGTCATTGCTGTGGTGTTTCTGCACTGCTCCTCCCAGAGATCACGTGTCAATCAAACAGTGTGTTCTTCCTTGGATTTTCTGTTGATGAAGTTGGAGTTTCTTTTCTTTGTCTGTTCAGCCATGGTGGCTATCGCTGCTCATGCTAACTACCCAGTTCTTCTTCTGTTTCTTCCAAATAAACCGCTGTTGCTGCTGCCAGAAACGCAAAACACATCACGTCCTGTGTGCCAGAGGACAGACACCAGGTGTTTGGAACAGCAAATGTCAAATCTTTCATGACCTGGCTATAGGTAGAATCGCTATTGTGCTATATTAATCAGCAACAGAGAGTAGAAAAACTGACATTTATACAAAAATGTTGTGACTTTACTTTAAGGCCATCAGTGCTGCAGTTTGTCCCAGGCCCTGCTCTCCACCCAGGGGAACAACACTAAGTGCCTTCATATTGTGACACTCCAGTTGCCATGTGAGAGACAGTGGCTTCACACTTCCTTTAGCTTAACACAGACAGAGAGTCAAGGGGAAGAGACGCATGTCCGTATGACACCAAGATGGAGTCTTTCTCTCACTTTTGTCTCTCTCTGCCTCTCTCTCTCATTGTCATTTGTCTGAAAGATTTGCCACAGCCGACTGCTTTGTTGCTTTGCCCTTGAACTGAGGCGGACTTTCAAAAGGA
>NC_136012.1:9197620-9265120 GCF_048128805.1 Centroberyx gerrardi | reverse complement strand
ACCCTCACTTGGGAATAAGACTCCAAGATACCTGAACTCCTCCTCTTGGGCAGCTGCTCACCCCTCACCTGGATGAAAAAAGACACCTTTTTCTGGGAGAGAACCATGACCTCCACCTTGGAGGTGCTGATCGTCATGTTGACTGCGTCACGCTCAGCTGCAAACCGCTCCAGTGCACATCAGAGATCACGGTCTGATGAAGCCAGAAAGACATCATCATCCACAAACAGCAGAGATGCCACCCTAATTTCACCGAACCAGACACTCTCCAGGCCTCGGCTGCATCTTGATATCCCGTACATGAATATCACAAATGGGACATGGCCAGAGGGGACAAGGCACATCCTTGTTGCAATCTGATGTCCACCTTCAACAAGCCTGACTTAATGCACAGAGCACAGCTCTGGTGTCGAATGTTTAGGGACTGAATGGCTTGCAGCAGCAGCATTGGCGCCCCGTACTCCCACAGCACCTCCCATGTGATACCTTGGGGAATGCAGTCGTAAGCCTTTTCCAAATCCACAAAAAAATGTAGACAGGATTAACAAATTCCCATCACACCTCGATTATCTGTGAGAGGGTAAAAAGCTGGTCCACTGCTCTGCGACAAGGACGGAATCCGCATTGCTTCATTGATTCCTTCTGAATTCGAGTAGTAACTAAGCCTAAGTAAGTCCTAAGTAAGTAAGCAAGCATATCCTTTCATATTATGAGATAAAAAGTTAGATTGTAAGACACAACTTACACAAGTTACCAGGCCATTCCTCATGCCTTCAGATGGCTGAAAAAAGCGCTAAACTGTACAATTATTTCGGGGGCAGAACAAGAGTGTTGCAGCACTGCATTGTTGCATGCAGAGCCTCCACTCTAATGAAAGATGACTGCAAATGCAACATCTGTAGCTACATCTAAACACATTCTAAATCCAACCGTTAAGGCTCCATCCATCATATGAAAACACAAGGTGTAATCAGTCATCCAGAGCCGCTGGGTATTGAGTATTCCTACCTTTCAGGAAAATTCAACTGGGAGCGATCTAATCTCTCTTTCCCCTCCTATCTGCTTTTTCATTTGCCTGGCAGACTGTCTGATTGTTGGTCTGCTTATATCCATGATGCATATACCACTCCCCATATATCTCAGCAGTGCTCACTGGATGAGCACATATGGCACAAACAGCAAAGTCTGTAGATTTGTTTTTCCTCTAGTATTTGTTAATCATCTAGTAGAACCAAGTTGTGTTTTGGAGTGTGTGTGTTCTGTCTTTGCCTTTCCCTCAATATGGACAAACAGCAACGTGGGAGTCAATATGAGTATGGGTCAATATGGGAAGTGTTAAAGGTCTCAGGTGGAGTTTTGATATTTACTGTAACAGTATAATTGCATTGGGCTACTTAAAAGATTGCCACAGTTAGATCACCTTTACATTTGATGCAGTGCATTTTTCCTCTCTGCTGGTTTACAAATGTTTCTTACATGTCTTAACATACATGTTACATGACAAAATAAAAACATTTTGTGGAGAATGCAATCTGAAATCTCAGAATTCTTCCCAAATGAAAGCATGGAAGCAAGGACCTACTGCTTATAACCGTGATAGTCATTTCATTGGTAAAGTTATAATTTGATTTGGTGGTAATATATCAATGCTTTGGTGGTAATATATCAGTGAAGAGATCCCATACTGTTCATGATGATTCTAATCATAGCTGAATGGATATAGGGCAACCTCTAGGACCTCTAGGGCAACATACACAGACAGGAACATGTGTGCATGTATGGATGTAGGCAAGCCCTCATACACATGAAGACACATATAAGCTAAAACATACACACACACAGGCACCCAGTGCACATACAGCACATGAGAGCCATATGCTTAATTGGATGGTCACACCACATGCAGTAATCACTCTGGATCCTCTTGTGAATCATTCAGCATGTCACAGTCAGGCTCTCAAAAACCCTGGAGAGCAAAGACACGCTATCTAGCTTTTCTCTGCTCTCTCTTGCTGTCACTCTTTCTCCTCTTATCTCTTCTCTCCCCTCTCCCTTATTCTATTTGTATTTCCGTCACACACACACACACACACACACACACACACACACACACACACACACACACACAGACACACTGTGTCAGCAGTGTATTATTGGAGGGTAATTAGTTCCTCCAAAGTGTCCAAGACGCGCTCCCAGACCCATCACGTCAAGCACATGCCTGATCAAAGGGCCTCCCCAAGGGGCTTTAGGCTCCTGTAGCTACAAGAGACGCAGATAGACTCACTCTTTGGCTTGCTAATTCGAAATCAATGTTGCTATTTAAGGGAGTAATGCATGACTGCTTGACTTGGCTTTCTCCGTGTCAGCTGTCTAGAACAAAGGCTTGTCTCTTGTCACATGTCAAGACGGGAGAAGCAAAGAGTGCATGTCCGGTAAAGCTAAACCTGACTATAAAACTGAATTCACACTTGTGATTCTCATGATCTGGGACAGTTCTCCTAAAGTTCGTCCTAAAGCTGATAGTCATCAAGAAACATTTTGTGGTTTTCTGGTTCGGACCTGTTATCTCTGCTATGAAGTAACCCTCATTTGGGTATAAAAGCTCAATGCCCTATGAACTCAGTGATTCCAAAAAGTCAATCCTCCATTCAGTTCAGTTGGAATAATGTGATTTGTCACAGGTAGGACTGCTTTGAAGAGGGCAGTATTCTTCATGAAACATCCTAAATCACATATGATTTATCACTCCCTGCCTGCACACTCATATATGCAGTGTTGCGGTGCACAAATTAAATTAAAAACTAAGATCCCGGGTTAAGAGCCCAGGCGTGTAGCGAATGGTAAAAGTAGTGTGTAGACTCAGCCAAGGTGAAAGGGCAAAGGTTATAATTAACTTCCTTTAAATGAAGGATACTTAAGATCTTCAGTGGCAGAAAGAAGAAAGGGAGTTAGGGGAGTGACTGTACCAGCACAGAAAAATGCATTGGCTTTATTTTTTTTTCACAGTGAACAAAAGGTCCAATTAATTGAGCGATTATAATTGCCCTCATTTCCCCTCACCCAATTAGAGGCTTAAACGAGGTTGTGGGAGTGCGGCGAATCAGGGAGCGGCGGCCAGTATTTTTAAGGCAGGTACCAAGAGCTGAAATTACAGAAGGGGTCTCAGGAGAGAGGCCTTTTCATTAAGCTTTAAGACTCAACTTGCCTCTGCCCATGACCTCGGGAAACTTTTTGAAAGTTTCGAAGTCACTATATAATGGACCTTTTTACCCATGGAGCCTCCGAACTGGATCTGAAGGCTTTCAGTCTTGTTTCCTACTGGTCAGAATAATTTGGTAGCAAAGACTTCTGGAGAGAGATTAGCGCTTTGCCATAAGTTTCAGGTGGGTGGTAACAAGGAATTAAATTTATGTCTATGAGAAATCACTGCATATTCCCTCATCTGCTGCTCTCTGCTCCACATTTTATTTTTGGATCCCACACCTTTGTGTGGGACAAAATGTGGGGTGGAATCCTAGTGCAGTCTTTGTGTGTGTGTGTGTGTGTGTGTGTGTGTGCGCGTGTGTGTGTGTTGGAATGGCTTGCGCTAATTTTTGAGACAGACCATCCGTTTGACGTAGCCTTCTTAGATAAAATTACCTTGACCTAGGTTATATTGGTAAGATAATGCTCCTGATATTTGACAGCTTTGGACATGTTTACAAACTGGCTGTTAGAGCCTTGCTGACTGCAAGTCCAACTAAAAACAGCCAAACAACTACTGGGTTCAGTCTCTGCAGTAACAGTTGCCTGGATCGTGTGGCGGAGACGATGACGATGACGATGACGATGACGATGACGATGTTCTGTATAGTCTTGTTAAACCTCTGCAAACCTCTCGTGGAATTTGCTGGACTCAAATAATGCATTTATGATATTATTATATTACTTTCCACCCCCTACAGATATTAGCATCATGCATTTTTCAAATTTCCAAAGGGTTTTGAAAGTCTTTCATAAGAACCAAGAGCCATAGAATTTATTCAACCCAGAGAGCAGCATGTAATCCTTCAACTGAAGTTACAACATGAAAATCAGCAAAGTTGGAGTTACATGGTCTTCACATGATAACAAAAAGCAATTCCTGTATGATAATTTCTTCATTTTGCATTGCATCAATTCACAATAAATGAAAAAAATGACTGACATGGACTGATTGCAATGCAGGACTGAATTTATTTTTTGCAGAGGGAATTTCAGTCCTTCTCTGTGTCCTCGGCTGCACAGCAGCAGCTGCAGAGTGTTTTAAACAGCCGGCGGAAGAAACGTCAGACTCTCTTCTTCTTGGTCTTTTTTACCTCTGAAAAGTAAAAGAGCAAAGTCAATGCCTCAGTTCATCTTGGTGGAAGTATTAGCTACAGTGTGAACGGACCTGATGAAGAACTACTACCTGATGTGGTGTCAGAGGATTGTTGCACCTCCTGCTTCTCCTCAGTGCCGACCAGGCTGCTGCTCAAGCCTTCCTGGACTGGAGTAATGGCAGGAGCTTCAGTAGGGAGGCTCAGAGGAACCCCAGGAGCTTCAGTAGGGAGGCTCAGAGGAACCCCAGGAGCTTCAGTAGGGAGGCTCAGAGGAACCCCAGGAGCTTCAGTAGGGAGGCTCAGAGGAACCCCAGGAGCTTCAGTAGGGAGGCTCAGAGGAACCCCAGGAGCTTCAGTAGGGAGGCTCAGAGGAACCAGAGGAGCTTCAGTAGGGAGGCTCAGAGGAACCCCAGGAACTTCAGTAGAGAGGCTCAGAGGAACCCCAGGAGCTTCAGTAGGGAGGCTCAGAGGAACCAGAGGAGCTTCAGTAGGGAGGCTCAGAGGAACCAGAGGAGCTTCAGTAGGGAGGTTCAGAGGAACCTGAGGAGCTTCAGTTGGGAGGGTCAGAGGAACCAGAGGAGCTTCAGTGGGGAGGCTCAGAGGAACCACAGGACCTTCAGTAGGGAGGGTCAGAGGAACCAGAGGAGCTTCAGTAGGGAGGCTCAGAGGAACCACAGGACCTTCAGTAGGGAGGGTCAGAGGAACCAGAGGAGCTTCGGTTGGGAAGCTCAGAGGAACCACAAGAGCTTCAGTAGGGAGGGTCAGAGGAACCAGAGGAGCTTCAGTTGGGAGGCTTGTGTCCTCTTCTAGGCTCAAATCTCCATCAAGGGGGGTGGAGTTCATGGCTCTTTCCACTACAGCTGGCTGAGTGGAATCATCTAGTTCCACCTGAAGAGGGAGAGAAGCCGTTTAATTTTGGAAAATTATACTGTTTGTTTTTTTTTACTCCACAGTATCTTATGCAGCTACTTTATCATACTTGTGCGCAGATCTTCTTACCTCCGTGTGTTTCTGTGGCTCGAATATCACACCGATTTCCCCCACTGTGACGTCAACGATCCTGGTCAGCAACTCAGGCCCAAAGCGGTTCAGCTCTTCCACCAGGAGGTCCGGTGTGTATTTCTCTCTCACCTTCTCCTGGATAGAAAGGACCTTCTCGTCCCGGATGGAACGGGAGAAGGCAGCCTGACAGTCCATTGAGGTCAGAGAGGCGGAGAGCTTGTCCTGAACGGCCTTGGTGAGTCCGACAGCCAGGTCGCTGAGCTGCAGCGAGGGCATGACACACAAGAGGCTCGCCGGATGAATCCAGAAGCCCTGCAGCACTTTGGGCACAACCAGCATCGTCACTTCCTCTGGGCCGAGGAGGCTGGAGCCGGGCCGCTGCTGCTGCTTCTCCATCAGGCTCCTGGTGGCTTCCTCAGCCAGCCGGATGATCTGAGGGTCTCTGACGATGAGAGACGTGCAAAATGAGTTGAAATACACATTTTCTTTAACCTATCTTATTACTATTGGCTGTTGCAAAGCCCCAATTTCCCCACTGGAATCATTCAAGTTTCATCTTATCTTTTAAGGACTGTTGGCTTCAGGTGAGTTGAGCACCATTTGGGCTTCAAACTCAATGTCTCTCATTTTCATGCTGATGTTCACTTCCCACACCTGAAACAAGAAATGGGATGCACCATTAACATTTGACATATTTACAGGATCAATCTAGTGTTATGTGATCATTTTCATGATCATGGTCTTACCAGCGCGAGGAGAGGCTGGACACTTTCATCAAAACCCTCCAGTCCAAACCTCCACAATCTTCAAATAGAAAAAAAACAGAAAGGTCATCTTAACTGTTGCTCTATTTTCTGCTCATTAGTAACAGACTAGATTAACATGAGCAGAGTTGATGATAGATTGAGTGGTGGACTGTCTGTATGTGTCGCAGCAAGTCTCACCGCCCCCTGAGAGATTTCTTGCCCCGCTCCACCAGCCAGTCAGTCATGTCCTCAGCTGTCAGCTGAGATGGGAGACGGTTTTGTTGCTGAAGCCTCAACAACTGCACCATCAGTTTTTTCTACAACAGAATGGAAAACATCAGATGTCTTCATGTATAAGCATAAGAGACACTTTACCAGAATTGATCAGGTGTTTTCTTTTGTGTAGGCCTGAAACAAAAGTGGTTCTTACTACTTACTGCAATACAATATTTCCTCTCCCAGCAGAGCTGTACAGTGTCTCCGTATATCGGTGCATCAAACAATGCCTTTGAAGGAAATTAGATAATGTCACTCAAAAGCCTCTTATGCCACATTTTAATTACAGCTCAAAATCTTTACAATTTAACTGCAATAAATGCTCACATACCTTGATGGGGCTATAGATGACCCTTTCTCCTTCTATCCAGTCCATGGATGTTTTGTTACTGGATGACAAATCAACAGTGGAGAAACAACAATCAAATGTACAACCAAACTCACAACTACAGAACAGATGTAAAAGCAGTCAAACACAGTTGATACTGGTGGCTGAAATGAACTGAGGGTATTCAGGGAGAAAGTTTCTGTGGGAGACAGAATGGACTGACTGTTGAGTCACTGGGAGTAGAATTCAGCTCTTTATGACAGATTCTGTTTTGGTTCAGCTGTTCAGGCAGAGATGACCAGGGAAAATAAATGTCTGGTCAAATATGATGATCAATTATTAAAGATTAATTTGATTGATTAATAAAGAAGTTGCCTTAACACACAATCTCTTAATCACACAGGAAAATCTTTTTGCAAGGCAACACTTGAATAGATGTTACTCCTGTGTTTTCATTTGGTTAGTTGGTATTGTGTGTGTTGCCTACGTTGCCCAAAAAACCTCCAAGTGTATCAGCACCTTTATGACTGTGATACGCACACTGTGTAACATTTTGGTCAACACTGCAGGGTAACATACCCCAAGTAGATGGCTAAACACTCTCACATTGTCTACATGGCAGCTTCTAATGCTATGGTATATTAGTCTCGCTTTAATTCCTGTTGACCGACACGTTGCCTTGTTCACATCCTTTAGGGCCAAGAGCGCTTTTATAATTTATTAACCATTTACACTGTATAGTAAAAATAAACTAGGACTGCAAACAGTCATGGACGGGGCCGGCCAGATGTAGCGAAAGTAACAACAAAGAATGCATGTTTATTCTGCAGCACCCATGATAAGATCTGTCCATCCATATAAAGGCAGATTTCAAAGTAGTGTCAAATATTCAGTTTTCAAGATAAAATTCTGAGTGTTTGTGTACTTTATCTAGACAAAATAGAGATGTCTGTAATTTATTTTTACAAGGGTTGAATGCTCCATGAGTGAAAAACTGATGTTTAGAGGTGCTCTATTTTCCATTGACTGCAATAGCTGAAAGGAGGACAGAATTCAAATAATTCAAATGCCAGTTGAGGAAGTTTGGCATGGGACTGAACCTACGTGCAAAGTTTTGTGCATTTTCATGCATAGGAAGGCAGTTTTCCTCGGAGGAAGAAAAAGTAGAAGAAACTGGCAAAAATACAAGAGCAGCAGCAGAGCTGCTGGCCGGCCCCTAATTAACCAGTAATAAAGGAGAGTTTTACTGATCATATTTATGCTGACACAATCTTAAATGTTTATTTTTTTCCAGCGTTGATGTTTCAGTGTAATTTCTCCACCATATTTCTCCAGTTACAGCAATCACTCTGCAACTCAGAGACTTACAGCTACAACTAAGAAAACGATTAATGAATAATGTGTACATAATAATAATAACTAATAATGTAACAACTTTTAGTTTTAACTGATTAATTAACCAAAAGTTGTATATCTAAGAGGACAACATAGGCTATGGACACTCAAAGACACTTAACATCAAAGGCAAGCCAAACATAAAACAATATAAATTTAGGATTACACAGTAGGGAGATTACTACTAGAAAGCTGCAAAATCTCAAAATAGCAACACAGCACAGCATAGACTGCTAAAAAATAACATATAATATCCATAAAATCCAGCAGTTTTACCATCTCTTGCTGACATAGCTTCCATGCTTTCCACCACAGAAGTAATTTATTAATTATAATGATATTATTATATTACTTTCCACCCCCTACAGATATTAGATGTATCATTCATTAATCTGAGACACAGGTTCAGGTTAACTGCCTTGCTTAAAGGCACAGTTTGTTCGACACCTTAGATAGAAGACCAGCATCCACCCAGTTGGCAGCTCAAACTGGGAAACACCCGTGCCAGTGCTTGATAACAAACCAGTGACTCTCTGGCATCTGGTCAGCTTGGTTTATACCATGAACGGCCATTTCAAATGAACAGAACCTGATGTAAAATCCTCTGTATAGTTTGAGTAGTGCTCTCATACTCTGTATTTAACATTTGTATCAGCAGCTGCTACCTGGTCAATCCTGCTTTCCTTCACTCTCTTGTTTGTGTGTGTGTGTATGTGTGGGCGTGTGTGCGCGTTTTTGGGTACAGTTTTATGTGCACCAGATGTTGTGATTATGTAACTGGCATGAATGTGTTGGTGATTGGATTTTTACCTCTGTAACCTGATGTTACCTCTGAGCTGTGTCTGTCCCTTGCAATGTTAAAACAGGTTATGGATGTTGTTCAGTATGTTTCTGTATTATCATTCTTAGATTCTGATATTACTGGACACACTTCAAGTGATTTATGTTTCAGATTGACCTTAACTTGCTCAGTGGAACCAATCACCCGTGGAATGTACATATACAGGCCATCAAATAGACTTAATAAGGAATACAACCAAATTAAATTCTTTCTTCCAAGACCACGAATCATGGTCATCAAGTCATTGCCATTTATATTGCTTAATTATATTTTGACTTTGCCATGCAAGTTTGCCAGCTAGCCAACTTGCGCTCTGCAAAACTGAGGTTCTTTGGCTCCGCCCACTGAGGTTTAACTCAACCAATGAGATTATTTCTGACTCCAGAGCAGCTCTACATCCGAGAAATGTTTGTATAACTAAAACTCCTATGTATGTAACTTAGACAGTGTCAGTTGTTGTTCTTCCTTGCACCTATTGGTTATATGACTAACACTTTCAGTGATGAGATGCATGAGGAGAAATATGAGGACATGCAAATTATTGAGAGATGATGATGGTGATGATGATGATGATGATGATGATGATGATGATGACGAGTACATGTACAGGATGATAAGTGAAAATAGTATTTTACTGGATCGAAGAGGGTTAACTGAGTCACGCTGAATGAAACTGTCCCATTAAAAGGCCATGTTTTATTTATTTGTTGAGTGTCTGTGTGCGTGCCTATTTGTGTGTATATGGGTATTAGTTGCGCCCTGTTTGGCCTTTCAGTGAAGCAGCACCCCCCCACCCCCACCCCTCCAACACTAAAAATGGCTCTGCACGTGCAGGTTTGATGGTTTGGGACCATGTTCAATGATGTGTGTGCCCCTCCTTGACTTGAAAGGTATGATGGGAGTGGTTGGCCTCTACTTTCAAAAGAAGTTTTGTCAGTGAGGCATTGCCCAGGCAAAGCACTGGTGTTTTAACTGGTTGACTGGTATCATAGTAACAGAGGATACTACCAGACTTGGCTTCTCAATAAGTAGACACTGACTGATGTACCAGGAGCTTGTTTATGTACAAGTATTATGTCTGTGTCATGTATATGTTTAAAGATTTATGTTATGTCTGTGCTGGCTTGACAATACGTTTCCAATGTAATGTCATATTGGATCTTATCATATTAACATATTGTTTATTTTATAAAACCTGGGAAACTATATTTCATCATGGTTTCAAATACTGAAAATAGTTGCCCTGGAATCTGCCTGGCAGTTAAACAGTCTCTAGCATGGCCAGATCACTTTAAAGACAAGATACAAAGGCACAAGCACTGGCACAGTGAGGTAAAGTTTGTCTTTCCTGCTCATCTACGTTGTCAGATGAATGTAACATTAAAAGACGGATATGAAATCCGAGAGTCAGTAAGTGGGTATAAGATGAAGTGAGAGAACAAACAGATACAGTCAATGAGATATAGTGAAAGAGTGAGGGAGATGATTAAGTAGAAATGGGAGGAAGAGACTGAGATGAAGATAGTAGCAGATGAAGAGACAGAGTGCATTTCTGGTTGTTTTTCTGTGGGGATATATAGCGGATTTGGAGCCTAGTGTCTCCTGAAACCACTGGCACAGCCTTTTTTTGAAGTCGTGGTGGTGGTGGCGGTGTGTGTGTGTGTGTGTGTGTGTGTGTGCTGTCCCAAGTGAGGCAACATTTTCTGCTTGGACAGGCGTGGGTCTATGTCCCATCCCAGGCACCAGAGTTACTAGTGGCAGTTTTCCACGATATGACCTTCAACTGAGCCTTTCAAAGTACACTCAGCATTTAACAGTGAAAACACAGTCACACGCGCACACACGCACATAAATATACACAGACACACACCAGACAAGATCACAGCATTCCCTTCTTGCTGAAAGCATCCTCTGCTTGGAGATTTGCTAAAAGCTTTGAAGCTTTCACTTGCCCTCCTCATGTAAACACACAGCTGAAATACGCAATGCCTTGCGTAGCACTCTTCGATCTCCCACAGCCCTCTTTCTGCATCCAGAGCAAACAGACATTGATTAAACTGTTAATATGGATGTGGGATGATATGTCTCTTGCTTTCTCTGCGTGTCTCTCTGTCTGTGATTTCCTATCTCTCATTCTCTGTCTCTCACTCTATTTTTCTCTCGCTCTCTGAAAGGAATACACCATGTCTTTTTAGATTGTCCCATTGGTCAACTTATCCGCAATAAACGAAAAACGACATCCCCCAACCTTAGACCCTCAATGAGAACAAGGAAAACCTGTTCCCATTGAAACTTGCATGAAAACCTCATTAGGAAAAAAAAATGGAAGAATCCCTGGCAAGGGCCACACAGAGAGGGAAAACTGCCAGATTTAGCCACATATTGTTCAAAATAACTTACCCTTTAGCTTTAGTTTTCTGACTTTTGAGATAATGCTAATCGCCTACTATCACTCTACATAGTGTATGCTAAAGAGTAGTATCGCTTTTATATTTCTTATTTTATCTTTCTCTCTATGATTTTGTCTATCTTGTTATAACCTTCTTCTTCTTCTTCTTCTTCTTCTTCTCCTCTCTCATTAGGCTGTTATTCTTCCAAAGGGGAGGACAGATTATTTCGGAGGTTATTCCGGAGGTACAACCAGTTCATCCGACCAGTGGAGAATGTATCTGATCCAGTCACAGTGGAGTTCGAGGTCTCCATATCCCAACTGGTCAAAGTGGTAAGACTGGAGATCACATATCACCCATCCATCCATCCATCCATCCATCCATCCGTCTGTCCCTCCATCCATCCATCCAAGTTCCTCTCCTGTTGTTGTCTAATTTGTCTTCTATTTGTCCTCTCAGGATGAGGTGAATCAGATCATGGAAACCAATCTATGGCTGAGACATGTGAGTAAAGTTCAGATCCGATCCTTGATGTGTGGTCTTCAATGACGCCAAATGCTTTGTACACAGTGAGTTCTGTTAGGATCTGATCATTTATCGGTTTGCCTGTGTTTCAGGTCTGGAACGACTACAAACTGAAATGGGCCCCCATTGAATATGATGGGATCGAGTTCATACGAGTTCCTTCCAACAAGATTTGGAGGCCAGACATCGTCTTGTACAACAAGTAAGAGCTTGAGTGCACAAATGCTAAGAGGAGAAGAGCGCCAGTCAGTTTGCCCAGTAATGCTATGCTGAGACATTTTCAGGCTGTCTTCAATGATTCCTTTATTGTGGTTTAGTGCGAGTTCACACAGCGAGCAAGTTGAATAATCATTTGCCTGAAGTCTTTCTGTGACCTTGGACAAGTCAGATGATGTTGACCACAGTCACTTTCTCTCCTCTTTGTTGGCAAGCAGAGGTTTGCTGCAACTGAATGTCAGACATCACCCATGAGCAGGCAACCACATATTTGCAGTCCTATATTGCATGTCCTGCATATTGCTGCAACATGTTGCTCAAATTAACCATGGGCAGTAGCATGATGATGTGGTTGCTGTCAGTCTGAATGCAGAGTCAGCCCTTTTTTTAGACCTTTTTTATTCATGAGTCCTCATTTTCACACCCTCCTCCCTATATCCTGATGTTACATGATTTATTTCTGCCCACCCTGTTCTGACCTTTTCGGTTAAAGGGGATAATGGCCTTTGAATGCAATGATGTTAATGCCTCCTTGAAAATGCCCTTTCTCAGTGCCGTGGGCGATTTCCTGGTGGAAGACAAGACCAAGGCTCTGCTGAAGTTTGATGGCACCATCACCTGGGTTCCTCCGGCCATCTTCAAGTCCTCCTGCCCCATGGACATCACCTACTTCCCCTTCGACTACCAGAACTGCTCCATGAAGTTTGGCTCCTGGACCTACGACAAGGCCAAGATCGACCTGGTGCTCATCGGCTCAAAGGTCAGTGGGACACTCAAAATCACAGGGGAGAGATCCTGTCCACCTAGCATGAGTCATTCTATGCTATACTACATATGTGTACTGTACTGCACTATACTATAGTATACAATACACGGCATGAACAAGAAGCAATGTTTTGTGGGATATTGTGAACATAAAATGGTAGAGCTTTTGCACACCTAATTCAAGGTGACAGGTGCGTAGGAGAAGACCATAAGTCGGCAAGTAAAGAAAGAAAAAGCTCCCACACAGTCTACTGAACTTTTATTAGAACGTCTTTATTAGGAACAAGTACTGAGACCCAAAATATAACCTGATGAAGGTCTCAGTACTGAAACGTTGTTCCTAATAAAGATGCTCTTAGCAGAGTTCAGTAGACAGTGTCTGGGAGCTTTTTCTTTCTTTATGTGATATTGTGAACAATAAAAGTGTTTCATCCCAACATGTCATGAAAATGTTAGCTGATATTCATTACTTGTTAATAACAAGATTGTATCCTCGAAAATTTTACTATTGTGTTGCAAAAATGTTTAGATAAAAAGTGACTAACTTCAATAAAATCCCTTTTTACTTCCATGCCAGCATTCATTTAGTGAGGTGTCACAGTTTACAAGAGGCAGATTTTGAACATTTTGAACTAACCACTTTTCATAGAGGGAGATCGTTGGTCTTAAAATAGCATTCCTCAAAATAACTTCTAAGCAATATTCGCTTCACAGTTGTGTTTTGCTTTTCACCAGGTGAACCTGAAAGATTTCTGGGAGAGCGGAGAGTGGGAGATCATCGATGCTCCGGGCTACAAGCACGACATCAAGTACAACTGCTGCGAGGAGATCTACCCAGACATCACCTACTCCTTCTACATCCGCCGCCTGCCGCTCTTCTACACCATCAACCTCATCATCCCCTGCCTCCTCATCTCCTTCCTCACGGTGCTCGTCTTCTACCTGCCGTCCGACTGCGGCGAGAAGGTCACCCTCTGCATCTCCGTCCTGCTCTCCCTCACCGTGTTCCTGCTGGTCATCACCGAGACCATCCCCTCCACGTCGCTCGTCATCCCCCTGATCGGCGAGTACCTCCTCTTCACCATGATCTTCGTCACGCTCAGCATCGTCATCACCGTCTTCGTGCTCAACGTCCACTACCGCACGCCCATGACCCACACCATGCCGGAGTGGGTGCGGTCCGTGTTCCTCGGGGTGCTGCCCAGGGTGATGCTGATGAGGCGGCCCATCGACCAGGGCTGCTCCACCTCCGGGAGTATCGGCGGAGGGACGGGGGGAGGAGGAGGAGGAGGAGGAGGAGGGAGCAGCGGAGGGAACAAGAAGAGGAAGAACAGCCTGGGAGGAGGTGGAGGTGGAGGAGGAGGAGGAGGAGGAGGAGGAGGAGGGGTAGGCATTGGGGGTATCACCGGGGGCGTAGCGTGTCCACCGCTGGATAGTGGAGCCGGGGGAGGAGGCGCCACCTCAGCCGGGGGCTCCATGAACTGTGTGGAGTACAGCGACATGAACCGCGACCTGAACCGGGATATGAACAGGAGGTGCCCCTACCGAGGGAAGGAGGTGCCGACCCCGGTGCCTCCCCCGATGGTGCCCCCTCCTCCCCAGGCCCCGCAGACCCAGGCGCCCCAGGAGTCGGAGCTGCCCAAGCTGCCGAGGGCCCTGAACGCCCCGGCGTCGGTCAACGCTGTGGTCGCCTTCTCCGTGGTGTCGCCAGAGATCAAGCAGGCCATCGAGAGCGTCAAGTACATCGCCGAGAACATGAGGACTCGCAACAAAGCCAAAGAGGTACGTTAGCCAGCATGAAGTTTGAGTTGTCTTGTTACAGTTTTTTCATACGTACCACAGTGTAACCACAAAAAGTAAAAGTTCTTTCTTCTCACTAAAGAATGGACAAAGTTTTTGTGCATTTTTTGCATTATCGCATTATTTGAGGAATGTTTAGGATAGCGGCTTCCCATTTGATTTGAAATATCTCTCTCAGCTGTAGGACTAATAACACCATGAACCATGGTTTAGGATTATATCCTCAAGTGAGAACTGGACAGAGGAGAGGCCTCTCTATCCTCTTCCCTGGGTTTACATAATAGGAGCCATTACTACACTTTAGAGAAATGCTATTACCCAATGTGCTTGTCCACACTATGGAAGATATCCATCTTAGTTTAATCTAATATTGAGTTTAAAAAATAGCATTTTCTTAAGACAAGTGAAAAAATGCCAATGAGCTGAGATAATTGCATTTGTTTTCAATGCAAATCAAATTGTTTAAAGAATTTAGAAATGTCATTTTTTTTTATACTAGTGGAGAGATTTGCCTTAGATAGTGTCACTTGTTCCGAGAAATTTTGTGAAATAAGTGAAATGGCATTGGAAATAGGTGGAATTATCTCACAACATTAAATTATTCTTCACTTTCCCTAAGAAAAATAATGTTTAAGACTGAATACGAGATTAAATAACATGTTAAGATGGATATTTTTTGCAGTGCAAGCAGTCCTGAAATGCCATGGAAAACTCCAGGCCGAAAACACACACACATACAGTAGATATACATACAGTATATTCTCTGTTACATGTGTCTTAACTGCATGATGTGTGCATTTCTACCTGGCTTGGATCTAACTGCCGTTAAAGCCATTTACATGGAGCTATGATGGGAGTGTAAAGCTGCTTGTTTGTGAGAGACGGAGCGCTCTGCGTACGCCTCCCTCACACTCTGTATGCTCCTGATATGTTTGTTCCTGCTGCTCCATCTTTTCTTAGCAAAGCCTGGATGCTTCAATGATGCATACAGAGGAGCCGTGCTCCCTCCCCTAAGCACACAATGGTGTTATGGTTACTTCAGCCTGATCCAATCGGCCACAGCTGGCTGCTCTAGGAATATATATGCGTACACACACACACACATACTCACGCGCGCACACACACAGTACTAACCCAATAACAAGATGCATGGTAGCGGGTGCTGATGGTTCCAGATAAGAAGGAAAGAAGGAATGAGAGAGAGAGAAGGAGAAGAGAGATTACTTCATCTCTCATACACACACACACACACACACACGCACACACACACACACACACACACATACTCACACACACACCTCTATTTATTTCCCCATAGCCATAAAAATCTACTGTGGACACAGTGGAGTGAAAGTGATGGTTAGTGTCATTGCTAGAAATCGCACGTTTCTTTTTCAGATGCCATTAAGCAAAGGTCGATGTGAGTCTTTTAGAGAGAGTGAGAAAAAGAAAGCAGGATGGAAGGAGAGAGAGAGAGAAGTAGGGAGGAGGAGAGAGAGCAGATGTATTCCACATGACCACTTGCATCCTAGATATTTTTGTACTCTTGCTTCATTTTTGCCCTAAATGGTTTCTCTTCTCTTCTCTTCTCTTCTCTTCTCTTCTCTTCTCTTCTCTTCTCTTCTCTTCTCTTCTCTTCTCTTCTCTTCTCTTCTCTCCTCAGGTGGAGGATGACTGGAAGTACGTCGCCATGGTCATCGACAGGATCTTCCTGTGGGTTTTTGTGACGGTGTGTGTGCTGGGAACTGTGGGACTTTTCCTCCAGCCGCTCATCAGCTTCTTAAAGTGAGACTCTGCTCCGGAAGCTGTTGGATCCATCTTTCTCTCGTCCTTTCTCTGCCCCACTCTCTCCCTCTCTCTTTTTGTCTCTTTCTCTCTCTCTCTACCCTGCTACCCCGAAGAGAGTCCCCACACTGGACTCTCTTCTTTCTCTCTTTCTTGCTTCCTTTCTCTCCCCTTCCTTCTCTTCCTCTACTCTGGGACCATCAGCCCTCACTTCCAGCCCTCAGCTGTCAGCTTCCTCACATGAAATGCTGAACTTTTTCCATTCCTCCTTGTTGTCACTCTATTCCCACGCTATGACTCACCACTGCCTATGTATGACCTAATTCACTTCAGACTCTCTTTTCGCTTTGTGTGCATTCTTTCTCTGTGTATTGTCATGAATTTGTCATTCTACAATCTCATGTCTAACTGTATTCAGTTAAAAAAAAAATCATTGTCTTGCTGATGGGTTAATGGGTAAATGGTTCAGCCATCAGTTAGTATAGAAGAACTTCTAAGATACCTTAAGCCAGTGAAATAAAGACAATACACCTGGCTTTTGAGAAATCCAGTGCAGTATGTATTTCTGTGATTTACAGTACAGGTGAAGAAAAATACTTAACTTGCTGGTCATGATTTGTATGCATCTCTGGTTGTAATGTAAAATATGAAGTCATTTTATGGCTGCCACTCATGCTTGGGGATTGTTCACCTGTTGAAATCATATTCATCAACTGCATTTGTACATGTCATAGACCTGCTCTCACCTCTGTGTCCCCCTGTACATAGATGTGTAAAATACAAGTGAGTTATGCACTGCAAAAAATGACAAGCTGTCCAGTGATTTCAACTTATTTCGTGATATTTTTAGTCGAACTGTCTCACTGCACTGGCAGATAATCTTGCTGGTTTCATTACATTTCACCTGATACATGCCAAAATGACTTCTTTCACAAAATCATCATAAAACAATGCAGAAAATCGTGAAACAAGAAACTTTTTCCAAGACAATTTCACTTTTACCAAATAAATGTCCTGAAACAAGGTAGTTATCCTTTATCCTTTATCCTTCATTATCCTGAATAAAAAAGTCAAATTTGTTGCAACCGGTATAATTATCTGCCAGTGCAGTAAGATGATTTCACCAAAAAAATCCTAAAATAAGCTTGATAAGTCTGGATACAAGATAAAATAACAGTTTTTGCAGTGAATGTCCTCTGAAGAGGACATGAGCTTGTACAGACAGGGTGATGTGTTGTCCATACATGGTTGTCACATAAAAAACATTCATTTTACCATTGTGCATCTCACATGAATTCACAACTTCAGTGCAAACATACAATGTATAGAAACACTCTGAATTGCACAATGTAGATTAAACCTGTAAACAGATTTAAAATGGCCAAACTGTCTGCAGTCATTTTTAATAATAAATCCACTGTAAGAGTTAGTTCATATAGGGAAGAATGGTCTTTTTTGTCCGCTGTCAAGGTTTCATATTCATGTTGGCTATGAATCACAGCATGATTGCTTGCCTGTTCATGTATGTTACAATCCTTTTTGAAAGGTTAATGCCCTCTGCCCCAGTGTGTGTTAGCGTGTGTTAGCGCGCGCGTGTGTGTGTGTGTGTGTGTGTGTGTGTGTGCGTGTGCATGCATCCCACAGGCGTTTTCAGCTATGGGACCAGGGCTAATGTCAGACGATGACAAGGGTTTATTAAACAGCGCTATTATAGTAAAAGAGTCATCAGAGTGGTCGGTGCCTCTGGGAAGAGAGAGAGAGACAGAGACAGACAGAGAGAGAGAGAGAGAGAGAGGATAGAGGGAGAGAAGAGAGTATGAAAGTAACAGGTCAAATAGGTCGGTGGAAAGGGGCAGCAGTAGCTTGTAGGCAAGAGAGGAGTGCCTTAAATGCCTCACATCAGTAGACGATAAGGTCTTTCTAGTCTAGTCTAGTCTATTTTATTTATATAGCCCTTTATCACAAGCATGTCTCAAAGGACTTAACATATCATACATACCACTTCATATATACATGGTATGCTGCATCTTATACATACTACATATACTGCATCATATGCCATACTTCACACAAACACACTAACGCCTATGGGCAATTTAGAGTCTTTTGTTCACCTGACCTGCATGTCTTTGGACTGTGGGATGAAACAGAGGGAGAACATGCAAACTCCACACAGAAAGGACCGAGGCGGAGATTCGAACCCACAACCTTCTTGCTGTGAGATGACAGAACTAACCACTGAGCCACCGTGTCGCCAAGTTTCTCTCTCAGGCAAAAACACCATAAAGGAATACACCAAGTTTTTGGGAGACTGGCATGTTGATCAGCTTCCCTGTTAAGTGATGAGAACATAAACACCAAAACCATCCATGTGTGCCTGGTAGATCCTTGGCTCTGCTGCTCTTTAGTGTACACTAGGTGACTCGCATAATCCAAAGTGAGAAGACTGAACTCTTAGTAATAAAGCTTGCTGGTGGTTTTTACAATATGGCCTGTAGTTTCATAAATATGATATATGATGACATACATTACCACTCAAAAGTTTGGACACGCCACATTTTTCTAAATTTTTACTATTTTCCAGATTTTAGAATAATAGTAAAGACATCAGAACTATGAAATAACACAAATGGAATTACGCAGTGACAATTTTCCTATGGAAACACGGAAAGTGGCCCCTAATAGTTCAAAACATTTTATTTTTATATCACATTTTCTGTAAATTTTACCAATCCTCTACACAAAGCTGCCAGGCTTGACTGCATAACATTTAAGATTATTTACTATTTAGCTTTAAAGCTGCCACAAGTTTCACTTTCTCACTTTTCGCCTACTATCACTCAACGCACTGAGGCAGAAAGCGTGGAGGGAGGAGTGAGGAGAGGAAAGGGTGCAGCGCCGGGGGAGTTAGCCAGCTGTCGAGGAACCGCTGGAGGGGCCAGCTCATGTCGTTAGGGTCCTGATATGAGTCATCACATGGTCCCCTCTGCAGACTGGCTGCAACACTGCAGTTACATAAACAACAACTATAGGTTAGGGTCCATGTCACATACATATGTATATGTATATCGGCACAATACCCTTTTTTCAATGCTGTTTTGTGTATTGAATCAGGTACTGTGTTCATTTGGAACTTGCTCACTCACTTATACAACGGATCAAATATTATCATCTCAAAAAGCTACCAGCCAGTGTGACGGTTGGCACTTATTGATTTATCCGCTAAAGGCAAATTTCAGACCTTGCAAGTGCATATGATTGAAGCTATTTAATAACTGAGTTTAGGGGAAAGAGATGGGAAAATAAGTTTTTGAAGTTGATTCCAACAATTTCAGAATTTTGTAGGCCTCTCCTTTGTTTAGGACAGTCAAGTAGTTTGATATGCTACTTGTGGTGCTGAAATAGGCAACAGATTGCTTCACAATTATTGCAGTAAAGTCTGTTTTTACAAGACAATGAAAAGACATACACACACACACACACACACACACACACACACACACACACACACACACACACACACACTTGGGTAGAGTTGAACTCCAAGTGGCACAAACTCTGTTCCTAAGCAAAAGCACAGCAAAGCATTTTCTTTGAAGCTTTCCTCTCTTTCTGACTTTTTGATCCCTCTTTCCCTCCCTCCATCAAAGGTCACGGGTGAGTCTGAATGTGCCTGTCAGCACTGACACACACACACACACACACACACACAGAAAGTTCAGGGTGGTGAAGGCACAACATGCATTCCCCCCCCCCCCCCCCCCCCCCCCCCCCGAGTCAGATTGGAGTCTGACTCTGGCTTTGAATTGGCCCAGCCTGTGGCTCCCAACAACTCAGCCCCTCACTGTTAATCCCCACTCGTGTGTATGTGCGCACGCATGTGAGTGTGCGTTCAAGAGAGGGAGAAAAAGATTAGACATGTCACCTGGGGAAGCGAGAGAGCGAGAGACAGACAGAGAGAAAGAGACAGAGAGAGAGAGAGAGAGAGAGAGGGAGGCAGAACAGAACGCCTGTGTGTCCATATGTGTATTCGCCAGCATGGATCTTGCTACATGGGGATTATGGAACGGCTAGAGTCAAGTTATAAATATGGAGATGCAGCTGCAGCAGCAGCAGCAGCAGGCGTACAAGCAGCCACACAAAGTAGCCTATCAGCCTGACAGGGTCACATCAGCGCCTGTCTGCTACAGGATGAACAGATCAGAGAGAGAGAGAGAGAGAGAGAGAGAGAGAGAGAGAGAGGGGCTCATTCCAGCTAAATTTGGACAGTATTTGTATGCTGCATGCAATTTATGTAACTGGCTTTCCTCCCAACTTATTGAGTCGCCCTTCAGACTTCTAACAAGGAACATAATGATATAAGCAAGCCGCCCGACTACGTTTTTTTTTTTCAACACATCTTTCTGATTCCAGATTTATATTCAACTACCTGACTCTCCCAAACAAAGCCGCCGCCCTTTGAAATATTTTGATGCAGCTTATATAATATTTTCCCAACCCCAGCCCTACAATCAGCTTGTTAATCATTCGCTGAAAGCCTGAGCCGTGTTTGTTTGAATTTGTAATGGTGCAAGTCAGATATTTTAACCCTGTGGCTCTTTCTTGAATGGCTGTTGATGTGTTTGGTGGCGGTGGGAGCAGAGCAGAGCGTAGCACAGCGCAGCGCTCGGTGCTAAGTGGAGGGATAATACATTATTAAGCCCGGCGCATGGATGAATATTTTACATGATTCTTCACTGTTGATGACGCTGACGGTTCGCGTTCCAGCTCCTGGATAGCAGGACTCCTGGTGAACGGACTTGTCGCCAAGTGTGTGTGTGCGTGTGTGTGTGTGTGTGTGTGTGTGTGTGTGTGTGTGTGAGGGATGCAGAGAGAGGAAGAAAAAGAGAGCAAGAAAAAAGAGAAAGAGGAGTGATCATCTTTGTAGGGGGTCGTTCATAAGCTTGTCGTTCCTGATCAAACTTTTAGGAAATTTTGCAGTCTGATGTCATTCTGCTTAACGTGCAGCCTCACATGCTTCACCTACACTTGTCTTTCTTTCTTTCTTTCTTTCTTTCTTTCTTTCTTTCTTTCCTTTCAAATACGCCCTACTCTCCTGCTTTATTTTATTTCCTTTTCCACTCTTTCCACTCCTTCCCTCCATCCCTTACGCAATCATGTGTGTGTTTCTTCCTCTCTAACTCTTCATCCCTCCTTCCCTCTCTCCCTCACTCTCTCACCTCCTAACCCCCCCGCACACACACACACACACACACAAACACACCAAGTCTTTCTTTCTGCTCTCGGCGGCAGTTGAGGGGACCCTTCCTGCCGAGGTGTGAGGACGGAACGTGGCGAGGGGACATCTGCAGTGGACTAGAGCATGCTGGGAAAGTGTGTGTGTGTGTGTGTATGTGTGTGTGTCGTGGGGGGGGTGCGCATACGCTTAGAAGGCTAGATGGTAGGACGGTGAACTAGGGTTAGTCTCCCGTGTCGTCAGGAGCAGAACGGTACGTGCCGGGGGCCAGTCGACCGTGGCTAAGTAAAGGAGACTCTCCTCTAAATAATTCATTCCAATGGGAGCCTTGTGAACACACACACACACACACACACACACACACACACACACAGATGCAGGCCCCTCTCGTACACATAAGTGGCTGTTGCTTGAAGTAGACACACACACACACACACACACACACAGCCTTACGCACAGACGCTCACATTAGCACACGTACTTTACCAAACACACACTCACACATGCTCACAAAGAGCAGGCTTCTAATTTTACTCTCTGATGAATATTTATAGAAGGAAAGAAGGAAACATTGTCTTAGAATTCAAAAAGAGCATTTTGGTGGAGCAGCAAAAAAGCGCTTCTGGCTGGAGAATGTTTCCACTTTCCTGGGTTTCAGAGCAAACATCACTTACAGATACTTCAACATATCATTTAGAGGAATGCATACTATACAGTCATAATACAGTCTCCCTTGCACATTATTTGTTTTCACATTTGATAATATATTTCTTGTCATTTTTGGGTGATTCATCCATATGTAACAAGGAGAGCTGCTGTGTTTCCCCTTAAATCTACTCTACTAAGAGGATGTAGTGAAGAATGAGTGGGACGTCACCCGTCTTCATCCTTCATCATCCTCAAACAGCCCCTCGCTTGATATTCTGTATGTGTTGCTGATGTATTTTTCACAGCGATGCAGTTTCACTCAAGGCTCTTTCTCCTAAGATGCAGCATAACGGAAAGGAAGGGACAGATTCTTTAAAAGAAACATAAACGCGCTATTAAGAGACACTAAGAATTGACTGTGGGCTTAAGTAGCTTGTGCGTGTGTGTGTGTGTGTGTGTGTGTGTGTGTGTGTACCTGCAAGGCCCGGGACAGATGATTTGCTCCTGAATCCGGATTTGGAGGCAAACCTGTAATTCCCTGTGTTACACACACACACACACACACACACAAATCACACATCACACATGCACAGAGAGAGAGAGAGAGAGAGAGAGAGAGAGAGAAGCAAGGGAGATGGAGAAAAAGGGGGGAGAGACGAATGATTGACTTGAAAAATAGAGAAACGAACTGTATTTAAAGAAACCGTTTTTTATTTTTTTATGGAGCGTAATTACAATAATGGTAAAGCTGACAGTGACAGTACAAACTGAGGAATCACAGTGCAGGGAGGGATTATGAAAGGTAGAAGGTAGAAAATAAAAGCTAGAAAATAGTAGACAGGAGTGAGTCTTAGATCTGCACTATGTAACCCACTTTTTTTTTTTTATGTACACTGTTGCAACATCAAAAAAAATCATCCTAACTTGTGCAGAGGCAGAGCCATGAGCAGCACCCTGGGCCTGTGTTACAGTACAGAGAGCACCTGCTGGGAGCTTAGGGCGAGACAGACAGGTGGACAAGCTTTTCTAGTGCCGACCGGGGCCTAAATATTTGACACAAAGGAAGGGAGGAAGGAAGGAAGGAAGGTCATGACATCGCTTCCTAACTTCCGAGCTTCCCTCTCTTGACGTGATCCAATCAGCTTTCAGTGTGGGTTCACATCTTTTCCCATGCATCTTTCCTGGGTTTTTTTCTATGAAATTGAGTGAGCATCTAAACCGTAATAAGAAAAACATTTGATAGTTTGCAAAACTTTCTTCTTCATCATAATGCAACCTAATGCTCTAAAAGTTCATATTTAATCAGTTCTGACAACTGTACCAAATCTGACTTTAAGGTGCATTAAGTAAGATTTTACTTTCCCATAACACAAAATGACCATAATATATCTGCAGGGGGATAATAGGGTTGTTGATCAATACCAATGACTCAATGATTACTAGTCCAGATGCTGAGAGTTATGGCTTTCAATACTCACTTTTCTGCACTTTTCTGCCTGTACTCACTGTACTGCCTGTACTTCAACTGTTCACAGATGGAGGATGATGCACCGAGCGAGCATAAATGACTTAATGCCCCTTTAATTTACACCATATATTATTTGGTGGCATACAAGCAGGTCAACCAATTTATCTATCTAAACATATAACCAAACAGCCTACACTACAGGTTTATTTAATGTAAGATTTGGGAATATGGGAATACAGGAAATACAAGTCCCATTCTCCGCCAATAGCCTCAGTTTGGAGTCGGTTTTCTATTTTGGGGCCCGAGTGACTTTACTCGCTGTGTTCACTGTCAGTGTGGACAGCTATTTACATTCCTGTGCCGTTCTGCTGTTCACTAGCTCACAACGCTGTATGTTAGGAACCAGCGTGAGGAGAGAAAACACACTGTGAAAACTTCTGCCAGGAGCTGGAAGGAGTAAAAGAGGATTTTGCGGTGCCCTTCCCCTTCATTCAACTCCATGTGCATGTGTGACACACTGCATATGTGGGAGCGTGACAGAAGGCGCCTCATTATCTGTCTGTCCTGTCCGGAGGCGACTGAAGATTACACAACATCTCTGTGACTGTGTGGATGAGAAACGGAGACTGATTTCTCCTGGGACAGCGAGCTCTGTGAACTCCTCACGGGCGTCGACACATAGAGAGAGAGAGACGGACAGAGACGAGACGGAGCACACACCCAGCCTCTCCTCTCTGTTGACACCCCAGGGTGCTCAGCCCCGAGGAGCGGCCACAGCGCTGGACAAACACACACACAAAAACAGTCAGAACACAGGGAGATAGGGGATGCGCACATACATAAAGGCAGACACACAAACGCATACATGCACATACGCACAAACACAGATGGGAACGCGCGCACACACACACACACACACACACACACACACAAAGCACAGCTGACTCACATCTGATGACAGCATCTTTGGTGTGGCGTGCCAGAGTTCATTCACTCTCTGCCAACTGGCGCTGGACTGAAGTGTTGTGACACACACACACACACACACACACACACACACTGCATCACCTACAACATGACACTTTCTATGTTTGCCTGTCAGCACCATCTTGAAACACCACAGTGTTTTCCCGTTTGTTTTTGTTCAACAAAGTTCTGAACATGTGATTGAATGGAAAGCAGCTGCTGACTGATGATGTCATGATGCTGTCTCCCCCAGCAGCAAGATAACCTGGGAATGGCCGAGGAACGATAATAATGTGCAACAGCAAGGTAAAATGTATTGGGATTATGATCGGATTTATGTGTGTGTGTGTGCTGAGTTAGTTCATTCTCAATTCTCTCCAAACTGCCATCCCAGCAGTCGCTCTGTTATTGAACCTTGTCATAATTGGCCTTTGACCCCTAAAGTCTCCCATCCATCCCAGAATGCACTAGCCTCATGCTGAGTGGCCATTTTCTTCTAATCCTTCTCTCTCTATAGTTTCCTTTCCTTTCCTTTCCTCCCCCGGCTCTCTTTCTCCTCTCTTTTGTGAGTTTTGATAAAATTCCCTCTGCATTTGGTACTTTAAATGATCAAAATATATAATAATCGAACTCTTTCAAGGTTGACAAGTGAGAGTTTTTCCATTGGATCCCTTGAAGGTTCAGCCAATTGAAAAAGTTTAGATCCTCTCTAAAAACTGCTTTTGGCTTTCATCGATAGGACAAAGCTTAAAAGGTTATCATCAGTGTCAGGCAAAGTGCTGGCGGTGGCATTAGAAGGCTAATAGTCTTAGTGTGTGTGAGACTGTTGACTTTGTGTTTTCCTTTGAAGCTCGTGTGAGATTTGACATCCTTTGCCGTATCCTCTCCTGCTTTTATCAACCATTTTTTTAATCCCTGAAATAACAAACAGATTAAGATTAAACCCGCGGGCCCGGGGAGAGACAGGGGCTGGTTCCTTTATATTTCTGCACCAAGCCAAATTATGCAGACAGCAATTATGGGCTAAACAAGAGCAGAGGAAAACAAAAACACTGGCAGCGGCAACACAGAGTATGATCACAGAGGCAAGAGGAGAACACACACACACACACACTACACACACACTTGTATACACAAATAAGATCTAGCATTTGGCTAATACATGCACGTAAGCGCGCACACACACACACACACACACGCACGCAAACAGATGCAGAAAATGCTCTCTCTCCTCCATCTCTCTCTCTCTCACAGACACACACAGAAAATGTACATATAAACTTTTTCCTCCCACTCTTTCTCTCTTTATCTCTCTCTCTCGCACACACACACACACACACACACACACACACACACACACACACACACACACACACACAGAAAATGTATACGCTCATATATACTCTCTTCCCTCTGTCTATCTCTCAGTCTCTCTCTCCCTCTCTCTGTCTGTCTGTCTGTCTGTCTGTCTGTCTACCTCCCTCTCTCTTCTCTCTCTCTCTCTCTCTCTCTCTCACACACACACACACACGCACATCTAAATGCACGCGCACACCGCAGCTGCCCACAGTCGCCTGGGAAGGGGGACCGGCAGGTTTCCAGCCCGCGAGAATTCACGTTTCCGAGTGATTAGAGGCGCGGCGGCCGCAGAGCGAACGGGACGATCTCGGAGGCAGCAGCTGCCCGCCCCGCGGCTCCAAGTGGAGCAGAAAATCAGGATAATTTCATTGTGATAATCAGCCTCCCGTTATCCCCGTCACTTCGACCCGGAGAGAGAGAGAGAGAGAGAGAGAGAGAGAGAGAGAGAGGAATAAAAATACAAAAGAGAAAATGTGCACTTCACGCCTGGGTGGCTGCAGAAGATATGCATGTGTGTGTGTTGGAGGCGGTGTGTCTGTGCTATAGTCTACTTGTGAGGACCTTCATTGACTACATTCATCCCCTAACCTTTAACCCACACTCTCTAACTTCTGGATTGGTCTATTTCCATCCAGCTGTGTTGATCATTTGACTCATGTACTGAGTGGAAATGACTATACTGCTGGGTCACATCCTCCCCAAACACTGGGTTATTCTCTAGTTTAGGGATGGGCAACCATGTGCCATGGAGGTTTTCATTTTAACACTACAGCAGCTGATTTCACTGTTTAGTCACCAAGTCTCCTAACCAAGGGTGGAGGTAGCTAATTACATTTGCTCATCTTACTGTAATTGAGTAGCTTTTTTGTGTACTTGTGCTTTTTTGAGTATTTCTTTTAAAGCCAGTGATTTTACTTTTACTTAACTACGTTTTACTGAGGTATTGTGCTTAGCTACATTTTAAATCACAATCATTATAGAGGACAGATGTTGTGTCTCTCCATCAGCAACAGAAACTGGACAATTGTAAATCAAATAAATTGTGAATTGACAAATTGTGGAGCCGTTCACAGTGAGAAGAGGAAACTGGCTTTACTTTGTTCATGCACTTTATTTTGTAATTTCCAAATTTCCCAATTAAAAGAATCGAGTTTGAACTCTGTTCTCTCAGATCACACCTAACATTGTCTTTTCTAGTAGTTTTACTTCTACTTAAATAAAATATCAGCAATGTAACAATACTTCTGCTTGAGTAGGATATTTCAGTACTCTTTCCACCACTGTGCCTAACCTTAACTTAATCTTAACCTTATCCCTAAACCCAATTCCTAATCCTGTCACAATCCCTTAAAGAAGTGTGGACCAGCAAAATATTTCCACTTTGGATGATTTTCTTCATCTTTGCATCTTTGTGAGCATTTGGTCCTCATAAGTGTGGAAATACAAGAATACTTGTACTGTGTGTGTGTGTGCTTCTCTCCCTGTGTAATGTGTTTCCTTTCCTTATAGCTCCTGAACATGGTTCGGTTGGTTATTTCGGGGTTTTTTTAAACCCAGGAAGCGGCCTAGCTTGGTAACGCTCTACTTGACTAAATGCTAAAGCCCATCTATTGCTGTCATCAGCTTCTTTCTCACCTCAGCCAAACTCGCCCCTGTGGCTCTTTCCACAGCCACCTATAAGTCCACTGCAAGAACAGCACTGAAATTTCTCAGCACACCATTTTTTTCCCCCGTTCTTGGTTATGACTTACAAGCCACCTCTACCGTTGCCATCAGTGTGTGTTTGTGTAGGGGAAGTTGAGGAGTTTGTTTTGCCCTCGGCTGATCTCTGTCCTTGCCACGATTCCTCTCCTTCTTTTTTTCTCTCTCTTTCTCTCTCTTTCTCTCAGTGTGAATCAGACAGTCTGGCCTACCTTCCGTTCTCTTCCTCAGCTCTTACTCACAACCTTTTATACCTGTGGCTAGCTGCAGTCGCACTCATGTGTTTTTGTTTTGTTTGTGTCCATCTCTTTCCTTTCCTTTCCTTTCCTTTCCCCATCTCTCTTTCTTCTCTCTTTTGTGAGTTTTGCTAAAATTCCCCATGGCTTTGGTCCTTTGAGTCTGTGTTTACTTGTCATTCTTTCCATTTTTTTTGCAGTTCATTGGTACTTTACATGTTTAAAATATTAAATTATTGAACTACTTCATGGTTGACAAGTGGGAGTGTATTTCCTCTTCCTTTTTTTCTTTTTCTCCTTTCTTTCTGCCCCTTGGGGCGACACCAGTAGTGCAGTGTTTGGTCACTCAACCTGGCTGCACTGACAACAATGCCACACTAATCGTGAAGCACTCACACAACCACCCACACACACACACACACACACACACACACACACACACACACACACACACACACTCGCCCTTGACTATGTTCCCATGAGGCTGTGCAACCTGCTGGTCACTATCCCATAGTCATTGTCACTTGGTGCAACACGTGAACACACACAGACACAGAAACAATCCCTGGGAAAGACAATTCACTTATGCCTGACTGGCTGGCTGGCTGGCTGGCTGACACTGGAAACATCTGGCTGAGAGAGAGAGAGAGAGAGAGAGAGAGAGAGAGGGAGAGAGAGAGAGAGAGAGAGAGAGAGAGAGAGAGAGAGAGACAGAAAGCGAGAGAGAGAGAGAGACAGAGAGAGAGACAGAGAGAGAGAGACAGAGAGAGAGAGAGAGAGAGAGAGAGAGAGAGAGAGAGAGAGAGAGAGAGAGATGCTTTATAACAGTGCTCTAAACCAAACCAAACTTCTCCATTCACTCACACAGTGTAATTAGGAATTGGTTAGCGTGTGTGTGTGTGTGTGTGTGTGTGTGACAGCGGTGACACACGGCAGAATGTGTGCCCTCTGAGTCTTCTCTCATCTGTCTGGGAGGCTGATTCATTGATAGGACACGACAGGCTGCACTCACAACAACATGGAAACACCTACACAGCCCTAAACCAGAGAGAGAGAGAGAGAGAGAGAGAGTGTGTGTGTGTGTGTGTGCGTGGAGTGTTTCATCATCATATAGGAAGCTATGCAAGCTGAATGGTGTTTTATGTTAGTTACTCGCCTCTATGTGACCCGGCCTCCTTCTATCTTTACACAGCTTAAGTCCCCTTTGTGAAAAGGAATTATATTTATGGTTTGACTGATTTGGGCTTTTAAAAGCCTGTATACTGACATTGATATTTTTGTATTGAAGCTTAATGATTACCAATATTTGATGCCACTATAACCACTTTAATGTCAAAAAACACAGTGTCAGGGTGGGAAAGCCTCTGAAACATTTAGAATGTCTATTGACATCCAGACTAATTAAATTATTTTAGGGTCAGCAGCTTTTTAAGGTGGGTGACTCATCATACCTATTCAATGGTAGAAGAAAATCTGGAATACATTTTCTTCATGACATGAAAATCAAATTTCATTAGAGGTTTGACATGTTTATATGTAGCTGTGGTCAGGGAGGAAGGAGTGACTGGCTGATATCTGATATTTAATAAAAAGATCAGCCCAATCAACAAACCAATATGAGTCTAACCATAATAGTATTACATTTTAGAATGATACCACACAAATATCACAGCAAAACTGTCTAATGACTATCTGTCTAATAACTATCTTATTAGGCTACTATAAAACTATTGAGCACAGACACTATGAGTCCCAATAGGATTATTATAGTGATATTTCATTGGGACCCCATTCCTTTACCACGTGTCATAAATATAAGTGTAGCTTCTTACCATTCATTGTTTGTTTGGCTATTCGTTTTATGTTTAAAGTAACACAAAATATTCACCACCACTTCTCAGTGTCCGCTGACAACAACATGATGACCCGGAGACTTTTCCTGCTATCAGCGCCCTCCAGTGGACGCGCTGCGCCAGTGAAATGAACATCCGTCAGTGCGTTTCAATAACATCTAATTGGGCTGTATCACCGGGGGCAATGTAAATAGGTCTAGTTAAACAGGCTTGTTATCAGGCGTCCATAATGAAAAATCACTATACAATTCCTATGTGGATTTATAGTTGAGCATCTGAGGCATTCGTAGTGAGTTTATAATGACCTAATCATCAATCAGAATTTACTTTTATCCCCTATATATTCCTATAAGGTCTACTGTTTTGCCCAGATATTTGTATCGCATCCTTCTAAAATGTATTATAGGATTACTGTAGTTATTTTTGGTAAGGGTTAAGCCAACCGAAAAAATGGTTCAGTCGCTAGTTATTCTCGGCAAATAAAGCGAATATAGCCTTGGTCGATGCCTAGAAGTCACCTGAACCTCCAACCATAAATGAAAAGCCCCTCAGACTAATCCTATAATCATTTTTAGAAGGATACAATACAAATGTCACAGCAAAACTAAGCCCATATAAGTGTAAGCCCCTGCAGGAATATTATATATAGGAGAATAAAGGTGGAACCATAAGGGATAAAAATACCATAGAGTAGGAAGGGCATAATAAACTCAAGATTGAGAACCACAGCCACACTATAAGTCCCTATAGGAATATCATAGCAAAGTTATAGACCCTATTGATACCATAGGAGGTAAAGTACAATAAGGTCACTATTGATTAAGCCTATACCACAGCCGCACTAAGTCGGGGAATCGGGATAATATCTGTAAGTGAGACCATTTTTTAATTTAGGGGACCGGCCAGGATTGTGTTTCCGTTTCTTTGATTGGTTCAGAGCGCGGTTCAAACTCCACGCCTCGGCCCCACCCGGGCATCCCTTTCCCTCCCTCCCTCCCCTCCCTCCTCTCCTCCTCCTCCTCTCCGCCACCGGAGAGCCGCCCCGCTGTCCGCCGCTCCCCGTGACGCTCCGACCGGAGCCACAGTATGCGGACGCCGGCCACTGCGCCTCCACACCGGGAGTCCCTGCCCTCGGGAAAACGGCGGCGGAGGGCTCGTTTTCCGCGTGGTTTTGAATACTGACGGTCACTTGGGTCTGTTTGCCATCTCGGTGTGTTTGTTTGCCTACCCATCTCCAGCTGAATACACCGTTCATATAGGAGGCTGCAGCCTATAGGAGCGTCCAGTCGGACCGGGAGGCAACATCATGAAGTTGCGGGTCGCTCTTCTTCTCCTGTCGGTGTTGTGCCCGCTGTCCCTCGCCACCATCCCCGGTAAGAAAACTCTGTGGTGTTTTTTTCTGTGTTTTTGAGCATACTTTTTCCATCAAATTTGCTACCAGTTCGCAGATTTTATTTTGAAGCGCCAAGCGACAAGACAACCACACACTGATCATGTTCTCAAGAGTCTCAGCAAGCTAATCAATATTCAGATTTATATCAACTCTCCACATAACCTGTGTTGAGCTCAAAAAAGTCAATTACTCGTTACTCTGTTCAAAAGTATTATTACTCTCCGGGAGCAGTCATTTTTTACACTACTCTTTACTTTTCCGTTACACCCCCTAAATTGGCGATTGCAGCTTCTCTAACCTTTACAAAACGCAACGAATAGTGTGAATTATCAAGGGAAACCAAAGAGCGTTGATGTTCGATGTTCTCCTCATCCTTTTTCTCCTCGATAATATCAAAGGAGTGGGAACACTTTTAGTTGGTGAAAGTAACTTTTCTGTCATTTCTCATCTGAGCTATATGCCTCAGTGAGAGGAGGAAAACAAGTCGGGTGATGGGATGGAGGTTTTGGATAATTCAACTTCAATCTGGTATTTTGAGAGAGCGACAACGTTTTGGATTGGATTTGGACATAAATCTATAATTCGTTACACCTGTCGTTACTTGGAAAAGCAATCTGATTACTGGGACGCGTTACTGAGCAAGTGTTACCTCCCGACACTGCACATAACCTACATCCTATCGTAGTGTAGATTATTCTCATCCAGATGCGCATTAAAGCAGTAGTGCGCATCTGAACACAGGTTTATACAGTATAATACCTCATGGCCCAGCTCTGTTTCTGCTGACCGGCATGGGTCACCAGACGAACGGGAACAGGTGTCGGATGTCAGTGTCCAGCACACACACACACACACACACACACACACACACACACACACACACACACACACACACTTTAGAGTCCTTGAAGGCAGAGAGATGAGGTGATTTTATTTTTTGTACTTGCTTTATACTTCATTTGGATCCAACTCCAAGCAGCCTATATTCTTCCATGAGTTCACATAGGTGTATCTCTGTCTCACACACACTCACCCTCTGTCTCGCACAGACACACACACACACACGCTCTTTCACTTGACTTCCCCTTTGTCTGACATTAGCCGTCTCTTGTCAATATTACAGTCTCTGTCCTTTGAGAGACGTACCGCCCGAGGCTGACTGATGTCCTGACTGCCAAGCAGCCGGATACAGTTATCCTATCTGTCTGTCCCTTCCCCCTCCACTTGCAACTCTATGCTGAGCTATAGCCTACCACACTCCTCCTCCACTCTTCTGGTCCGACATATCTGCATGACCTGCTTGTCCACCATATACCACTCACATTAGACGCAATACTGTTCACACACACAGCTGGAGTGATGTGCCATGGGACTTTTCAAGGGGAAATGTCTTCATACTTATGATGATTGTCTGGGTTTGAAGTTAAACAACCTATTTTATCCTCTCTTGTTTGCACTTTTGCGCTCTGCCTCTTTCAATACAAGTTGCTTTATTAACATGACACATTCTCCCTGTATACATATTATGCCAAAGCATCAGTGGGTTACACTAGTTAGAGTTGAAGGTTTACAAATGAGTTTTTACATCAGGCAAATAGACAATCTTCAAGGCAGTCTACAAGCTTGTTGATGACTCTACAGCATGAATGAATCCCTTACCTTGTAAATCCTCTTCAGATTCCTTTCTGTCAGTTGTCTTTACTGTTGAATTGTTTACATCTGTCTTTCAGCACAAACCGCGCTTTCATTTTCTCCACTTGGCAACGTTGTGAAGAAGTCTCCCTTGTGTGAATGACAGGCAGTAAGCTTTTTTCACTCCAAGGGAGAATCCACTTGGCTTACCCACTCCAAGTATTTACTACAATCGACAGAAAGTGCCAGGATGTGCTTACACATGCTCAGCGCACCCCTGTGCCTCTAGTAAAGTAAACTCTGTAAAGTCAATTTTCACACCGACGACTCGTTTTTCACGATTGTTTAATTGGTGGCAAAAAAATGTCAATTTACATCTTTAAAAGCAGTAAGTAAAGAGCAGGGCCAGAGAAGAGATGGTGGTGTTAATCAACACTCAGCATCATAACAATGAGTAAGTTTCTCTTCCTCCTCCTCTAGCTCCAGGTGAGTTTGTGTCCCTGGCGGAGATGGAGGACACCCTGCTCAGGAACCTGTTCCAGGGCTACCAGCGCTGGGTCAGGCCCATCCAGCGTGCCAACGACACCGTTAGAGTACGCTTCGGACTCAAAATCTCACAGCTGGTCGACGTGGTGAGGATGAACACACACATACACACACACATCCTTGTACTTATATCCTTTTGAGGACCTTTCATTGACTACATGCATTCCTAACCCCTCACTCTAACAATAACCCACACTACTACATTCTTAACCCTAACCTAAACCTAATCCTAATTAAATCCTAACCCTAAATTAGCCCCTAGAAGACATTAGATAACCTCATTCCAAAGATCTAAAACTCAAACTGGTTCTCACAAGAGTAGAAGTACAGGAATACACACACATGCACGTGTATTGCTGGAAGGCACACAAGCATGCAAAAGCACACACATGGAAGCATGAACAAGCACACATGCATGCAATCAAACGTTATTGATCAAATAAAAGACAGTTAAACAAATCAAATACATTCAGTCATAATGTATGGATTATGCTTAGGCTATTGTATGTTATGCATCAATTACAACCTGAAAGGTACCTTTAACATTTTATGATATTCAGTACTGATAATATACTGTATAACACTACATGTAATCTCAGATATGTGGTAAAAAAAAAACCCCCAAAAACATGGAATTTCACTGAATTCCATTTCCTCAGTTGAATTGGAATTGATTACTTCATTCATGAATTGACCCCAACCCTGGTTAACACACATGAAAATGAGAAAGAGAATGAGAAATGGTATAGTGGTTCTCAATGTGGGGTCCGGGGACCACCAGGGGTCCTTGAGGGGGTTCCAGGGGGTCCCCAGCAAATTGATAAATTGTTAAACTTCAGCATTATTTCATTTACAAGAAGTTAACACAATTAGAGAATGTAGAAGAATGATTATTTTGATCATAGTTTCGCTGTTATCTCTCTACCTAAAATACAGATAGTCATGGAATTCTAGACAAAATCATATCTAACAATAAAAATATTCTCTCTATCGATCAAATGGGGGTCCGTGGCCCTAATGTGGACTAAATTAGGGGTCTGTGATATGAAAAAGGTTGAGAATCACTGGTATAGACTATCACTTCATTCTATTGTTCAGGCAGTGTTGCTCTCCATGGTGCTGAAACCAACCAGACCAACTACAAATAGCCACAGCCTCACAGTGTGGAGCTTTCCAGGGTCCTGAAATAGATCTGGAGCGTTCTCCTCATATCTCCGACCCGCCACTCTCTCTCTCAGGGGTTTGCCTTTTAATATTTCAAAGGCTGGCTCTGATAGGTTGAGATGGTTTAGGTGTTCAAGAAGAGAAAGCGCGGAATGCTAATGGAACGGCCGCTCTTTCTGCGTTGAAATATTCATCTCAGCCAGTTAAGATTTAACTCTTTGTCTTCGCAGCTAATGTGCTGTGCCTTGAAGGTCGATCGTGGATGAATAAAACAAAGCAGATCGCTCCTTCGTGGCTCTGCAGGGTAGAAAAATCTGGGTCGCTTAAGTTGATGATGCATCGGGTTTTGGGAAACTGAAATGGGTTCATGAATACTTAAGATAATTAAAGTGATTTCACAGCTTAAATCCAAGTGTGACGCAGATTTGCCATTGTGGGTATATGTTGGTTTTCTGCAGAAACTTATGTGAACGGGGTTGGTAAAACAAATTCTAGAAAGGAAGAGGAAGTGCATGAAGTATTTGTGTGTGTGTGAGAGAGAGAGATAGATAGAGAGAGAGAGAGAGAGAGAGAGAGAGAGAGAGAGAGAGAGAGATACCCAGGGAGAGAACAGATAGGCTACACTATCTATCTCCCCTGAGTGTCTCTGGGCTGCTGCATGGCTGTGTATTAGATTATGCTTCACCTCTGCTCTGTGTGATCATCAGGACATCCGACTCGGTCTGACAGCTGAGGCCTGGCCTGGTCTGGATGAGACTGTACAGCTCTCCCACTCCCTGTCTTCCTGTTCACCTCCAGCTTTGTACATCTCTCTATCTCTTTTGCCACGTTTATCTCTCCAAGTTTATCGCTCTCTCTCTCTCTCTCTCTCTCCCCTACATCTCCAACTTGTCTCTGGTGATGTGGAAATAAAGCCTTTGTTTGCCCCTCTCCATCTCACCATTCCCATCTATATCTATATCCCTCTTTCTATATTTATATTGCTCCAGCTTGGTCCACTGCACCCACCTCTGGTTTTATGTTTCTGTATTCTGTTCCTTGTTTGCTAAGGAGGTTCCTTTGTGATAACTGAGCAGGAAGAGATGGTGCAGACAGGCAAAAGAGATTCCATCTGATTCCATGGAAGAGGAAAGAGTGCAGATTTAGTCCGGTTTCAACCAAGCTTTCTCGTCCAGTCTAATCTAATCAAACCTAATGCTGCATTCATGTCACATTGGAACGGGATGACATCTTGTTGTTGCAACTTGGAAGCATTCATGTGTTTAACTTGTTGGAACGGCCACATCAAAAATGTAAATTGTGCCATAAATAAGTTACTTTAATGTCAACCATAAATGAATTGCAGCAGATATTTCTCACTTTTTGTAAGTAGAATTGATTGTATTAGTCTGAAAATAACTGATAATATATATTTTTATTATCTTGGACTCGCTTGGACTTGTTGCCATGTTTGCCACCTGTGTTGAACACTTCCACAATTTGTGAAGCCAAGTGGGAGATATTGGAGCCAAAAAGTCCCACTTGTAATTACCACTATAGAAGGCTGATGTGAACTCATTTTTTTCCCCAGTCGACAGCTTTCATTAATGATAAATCCGATATGACATGAATGCAACATTGTTTTCTCAGTCCTTGCCTTGCCTCTTTGTTCTTTTTCCCTTTGTAAATCTCTCTCTTTTTTTCTGCCTCTTTAGGATGAGAAGAACCAGCTGATGACTACTAATGTTTGGCTGTGGCAGGTAAGCAAAGGACAAAAATACGTAGAGGCCACATGGTTGAATTCTATGTAACCCTCTTCATAGCGAGGTCAATGAGAAGACACAAGCTAACGGAGGGGGGATGGTTTCTCTTTGCGCTTCCTGGAATTTATCTAATTATCTAGAGTCAGGCTAGATAAAGACAGACTCTGGCCAATGTAAGCAGAGTGACTCTTTGGGATGATCTGAAAAGACAAATAAAAATGCACCTTCATGTATTCACCTACATTGTATGAATACTATGCCTTGTACACTGTAATACAGGACAAGGTTTTGAAGTACTGGCTCAGTAGCTGATCCAGGCACAGACAGCAGTAGTTCTGTTGAGCGTGATAATACTGTATGATATATAGGGCTGGGTATCCTTGGAAATGTTTTGATTTTGATACTGATCCAAATACATTCAATTCAACACCAATTGTTAAACAACACTTTTTTCTGTTCCATTTAATACATTTAAGCACATTTTATAATATTATGGAGTACAATTTTCTGTGTAGCATTTATCCAGGCCATCTGCTTTCCAAAACAGACTCAGGCCAAAGCAATCATGAACAATAGAAAAAATTGAGTTTGCACTGAAATAATCTAACATATTGATTTTTTTTCTTTAAGAAAGGTGTGTAAAAGGTGTGTGTGTGGCCCACTTAACTTTATTCAGAAAGGGAAACACATGAGAGAAACCTCTGGTGAGATCTGATCCCAGGCCAGAGGGGAAACACATCTGGTTCAAGAGGCGATGGACTGAAGCTGAAGCTATTTGATCCATTTGATACCTTAAAACCAGTACTAAAAATCAGCCAGCACAAGCCCTAATGATATGGCATCCTGTGTTCCTGTTGACCAGGAGTGGATCGACTACAAGCTGCGGTGGAACCCCGAGGACTACGGTGGGATCACCTCCATCAGAGTTCCCTCTGAGACCATCTGGCTCCCAGACATAGTGCTCTATGAGAAGTAAGATTGACACTATATACACATGAAACAAATAAAGAAATGAAAAAAATCATTACAAATTATTTACATTTCAACTCCCTCATATCCACAATTGCTGTTTATTTATTATCAAAAACATATGTTTTTTATCTATTGCAGTGGTTTATTTTTCTCAAAATGTATCCAAATCCAAAAATCTGTAGATATTGAGTCAGGGCCATGTAAATATTGGCTTGGTTGGAAAGAAAGAAAGAAAGAAAGAAAGAAAGAAAGAAAGAAAGAAAAAAAGAAAAAAGAAAGAAAGAAAGAAAGACAGACAGACAGACATTTAGCATTGTCACATTTTGCTATAAATTGTTTTTTGTCAGATAGTTGTAATAACAGAAAAAGTGAGCTGTAATCAAAAGTGTTGCTTCCACCCAGTCCATTAACTTTCATTTACACATTGATCGTAACTTATTTTAAATGTGATTCTGATTCCTGGTGAGAGTGAAGGAGATTTTCTCTGATTTTGGCTCCACCTTTCCTCAGTGCTGATGGGCGGTTTGAAGGCTCCCTGATGACCAAAGCCATTGTCAAGTTCAACGGGGCGATCACCTGGACGCCACCCGCCAGCTACAAGTCTGCCTGCACCATGGACGTCACCTTCTTCCCCTTCGACCGCCAGAACTGCTCCATGAAGTTCGGCTCCTGGACCTACGACGGCAACATGGTGGACATGGTTCTGATGGACTACCAGGTGGACCGGAAGGACTTCTTCGACAACGGAGAGTGGGAGATCCTCAACGCCACCGGTGCTAGGGGGAACCGGAAGGATGGCTTGTATTCCTACCCGTTCATCACATATTCCTTCATTCTGAAGAGGCTGCCACTGTTCTACACGCTCTTCCTCATCATCCCTTGTTTGGGCTTGTCCTTTCTCACCGTCCTGGTGTTCTACCTTCCCTCCGATGAAGGAGAGAAGCTGTCACTCTCCACCTCCGTCCTAGTGTCGCTCACTGTGTTCCTCCTGGTCATCGAGGAGATCATCCCCTCCTCCTCCAAGGTCATCCCGCTCATCGGAGAGTACCTGCTCTTCATCATGATCTTCGTCACGCTCTCCATCATCGTCACCGTCTTCGTCATCAACGTGCACCACCGCTCCTCGGCCACCTACCACCCCATGTCTCCGTGGGTCCGCAACCTCTTCCTCCAGAAACTTCCCAGGATGCTCTGCATGCGCGGACACACCGACCGCTACCACTACCCAGAGCTGGCTCCCGAAAGCCCCGAGCTGAAGCCGCGCTCCGGGGGGCGGAGGGGAGGCCAGAGAGCGAGCGGCGGAGCCCACGGACAGGCTGCCTCCGAGGGGAAGGAGGACGAGGCCTGGGCCACCATGCTGGAGAAGGCAACCTACTCCGTCCGCTACATCAGCAGACACATCCGCAAGGAGCACTTCATCCGCGAGGTGTGTTGATCTGGATTTAAACTTTCATGTTGTGGCAGTTGTGATCAAACTAGAAATTATCAGAGGTGAGACCAAGTGAACTTTGCTTGAGTCCCAAGTCAGTCTCAAGTCTTGAGGCACAAGTCTCAAGTCAAGTCCCAAGTCTAAATGTAGATTACCAAGTCAAGTCCAAGTCATTAATGTTGAGTCTCAAGTCTAAATGTAGAACACCAAGTCAAGACAAAACAAGAGTCCAGTATTAATTTCTTAAAGAAAACAAAATATCCTTTTCAATGCATTATGATTAAAAACTTGGTAAGTGCATGAGTTTGATTTCTATAATCAGTTTCAACTTCAATAAATTCAATCATTCCATACAAATTGAGAAAACAGAATTAAAATTCTGTTGTCTGGTGGGACAAATCTCATCACTTTCAATCCAAGTCATTTACATAAACACAAAATATTTTGTCAAGACTTTAGAAACCTTTTCAAGTCATTGAGTACAAGTCAAAGTCAACTCCCAAGTCACCAGAACCCAAGTCAAGTCTCAAGTCTTCTCTTCATGCATCAAGTCAAGTCTCAAGCAATTAAAATTGTGACTCGAGTCTGACTAGAGTCCAAGTCATGTGAGTCGTGTCCCCACCTCAGGAAATTATGCAGAAGGGAGAGAAATAAAAGAGGAAATTAATTAATTAGGGACAGAAGACCAGTGGATGTAACTAAGAAGGAAAACATCTAAGTAATCATTAGTGTAGCTTTTGGGGCTTTGCAGTGTACCTATTGCTGTCATGCCACCTACATATAAAGAGTATTTTCTTATTTCTCCTCTCTCCCAGGTGGTGCAGGACTGGAAGTTTGTGGCCCAGGTGCTGGACCGGATCTTCCTGTGGGCTTTCCTCACCGTCTCTATCCTGGGCACCATCCTCATCTTCACTCCAGCTCTGCATATGTTCCTCAAAGTCCCTCCTCCAATTGCAAGTGAGGATCCGCCTTCAAACTAGCAGTGACATCACATCCCTTTCACATGCGAATGACGAATCCACCTTCAAAACCAATCTGTAGCTCGTCCCTAGTCACTGAGGAAGAGGAACTCTTTAGAGGTGATTATTAAAGGAACACCTTGACATTTTGATTTTTAGTTGGTTATTTTTCTTCCCCTGACACATTGTGTAAAAAGTTCTATATGTCCTTCAGTTTCAGTTAGGTAGCTTGCAGCTTGCAGTGTCCCCGAGTTTAGATGACAAATGCTATTTATGTTGAAACTGAATGAAACTTAGGATGAAAAACTGTGGAATAGAATTGCTAAATTGCACTACAAATCTTATGATTGATTGACTGTTGATTCACTTTTAGTTGACTTTTTATCTATTTGATTGACTATTGTCTATTGTTTTTATTATTGTTTTTTTCCTGCTGCTGCCTTTGATTTTTATTTGTGCTGTTGGTTCTTTATTCACCTGGCTGCAAAAAAAATACCTCCTTGGGGATAATAAAGTTGAATTGAATTGAAGGACATTTGTCCTCACAATGTTACATGTTGCATGGTGATGAAAAATAACCAGATATTCCTTTAATAATCAGCTCACTTAATAACAATATACATAAATAGAAATACTGACACAATACAGAGGGGGTTGTTCTAGTTATCACACTCAAGAAGCACAAATTAATTCTTAACTACTTTTTAGGAGTCTAGTGTAAGAGAAGGAAAACAGTTAATCTTGCAAGGTACCAACAACATTTAAACTACCTTTCCCATTTCCTTAGAGATGCCACCGCCTTTTACATCTTTGCAAATCTTTGAAGTCTACAAGTTAGGCTAAGTTAGGGGGATGATGCAGCATCCAGGTCACCGATTGGTTGATCAGAGGTTTATTTGTAGGGTTTTATCTGGGGATCTCATTACAGAGCGGTCGTCTTTATTCTGCTTGTTCTGTTTTTCTTTGTTGCAAATTGTGTCCCAGTCTGTCTCACTATTTTACCAGCCTCAGATGCAAAATCTGCTGTAGTTTTGGGCACTGCACACAGATATTGCATTACAAACCACATATGTCAAAGCCTAATGAATAATTGAAAACTCGACAGACATTTTACCTTTTTTAACATCTATAAATAATAACTATGGAGATTATATTATGAAATTTAAAGTGATATGCACTACACAATCCCCAAAGCTATTTGTCCTACTGTCCAGAATTACTTAATCACAATAATAAAGTTGTTTTTAATACATGATGTTTGCATTTTGTCATATTTTATGTCATGTATACCTCTACTCCATTCAATGAAAAATAAAGATATTCATAATCCTACACTAGTGGTTTAAAATTGTAAGTAATTAAAAATTGAGAAGGTCCTGGCAGTGACACACATTTCCTAGATAACAAAGGTCCAGATTGGCACACTGATAAACTCATAAATATTCACATTACACGATTCATACATTTTTATTATTTAACTATTAAAAACACAGAGTGAAACCAATTAGATTGTCTTAAAAGACTGATAAATGTTTTTATTTTTAATGTACAATGTGTTTTGAAGAGTCAGAATGTTATGGATATTTGCTATTGAACGAACATATTTACAGTGACTGACCAAGTTTTGTTCCTCTCTTAATCTGCTCATGTGAACTGGTCATTCCCTTCTGTTTTCCATAAATGTCAAAAACACAGGATGTAGGGGATGTCAGCATTTCATCATGTTATTTAAGCGATATTCTAACGTTTCATCAATCAGATACAGTATATATCCTTTACTAGAGGTTTCTTTATATTTGTAGACATGAAGTTATGTTGATTAACCCTTACATAACCAATTACCATCACCTGTTGTAAACCATTGGCTTATTATTCCATGTAAAGCATTAATGCTAATGCCGTTAAATGACATTAAATCATGTTTGTTAACACTAAATCAGCCCATTTTACATGACCTATTTTAAGGTGAGAGGATTTTCTACTTTCCCAAAGATTACCTCAACAAATCGCCCCATCAAATTTGAAAGCCACACAACTGTTAAGCATAAAAAGCATTTCATTAAACATTTAACAATCTTTTGGCCAAAACATTACTCAGACACTAAAAACTTGCCAACAAAATGTAAAATGCCAATAATAAAAAAAAATATATTAAACATTATATTATATATAATTATATATTATATATAACTGTATAAAATTAAAGTTTTGGGGGAAGTTATTTTGTTCTTTGAGCTTTGAAAAAGCTCTTCCCTTGTGCTACAGAAGACATATCAGTGACAAAACCCTTCCATGGTCTTTGGTTTTGATCAATCCAGACTGTATTTTTAGTTTGTCCTAAGCTTTAAAAGGGGCTGAAAGGTCTATGAAAGATGGTGGCATAAAAGAAACACATCTACCTCTCATGAAAAACTGAGAAAAAACTGAGCAACACATAAACGAGATTCCCAAACAAGAGAAATACTAAAAATACATGAAGGAGTTGGGTGGAGAACGGGAGTGTCCACAGAAAAAGGAAAGCACCACCCAGTGGTAAACCATAGAGACGACCAAAACATCCTACTTTGAACAAACAAGAGGGGGTGCAAAACACAAACAGCATTCTGTTTTTTCCCTTAGAGGATCTTTAAAAAAAAAAAAAAAAGTTCTTTTTCTGATCCTCTCCAGCCTCATGAAACAAATCCTGTGCGTCTTCTTTTTCCTTCCCATCTCAAGTTCTTCTCAGAGCTGAACACAAAGGTTGAACCACCAAATGCATCACATCTGCCATCTACGTCTTTTAATGGGTATGACGTGCAAGACAGAGACAGATGCTTTGTTGCTTCATGTATTCTCCCATAGAGAACAGTATTATTCTAACAAGATTAAGAAGGATGCATTGATGTTCAATGCCCTTGTCTCATTGTGTTATTACAGACGTCCAGGAAAGAAGCTGAACAGAGGAACAGTGTGTCCTTATAGTCTTCTTTGAGGGTGAAGCCATAGTGACACATTCAAAGCCTCCTGTCTGCAGTTCTGGTTGTTAACACTTGAGTCTGTGACTAATGTCTGAGTAAGGTTATAGCACAAAAATAATGTTAAATACTTATATTATCCTTAATATTTGTGTCACTTTCAATATTGATATATATTTTTTTTTTTCAAAAAGCATAAAGACTTCTCACCTTAAAAAAGTAATGTAAAATGTGTTAATTTAGAGTAACACCTTGTTTAATTTTGTGAATACCTTCATAAACATGAAAAAAATGCATTAGTTCAACATTAGATCATACATTAACTAACATTAGTTAAGACAAACTTATTAGAAAGTGTTAAGTCTAGAACCACAGTCTGCAACTACATATAGCACACAAACTTCCAGTTGCTTGATTCTTATCTTTATTAAACATCCTGAAAATGTAATGTAAAATAGGCATAACGTATTGGTTGATCACTTACAATCTGACAGTGTGGTGGGTTTAGCTAGGCATGATGCTTCTGAAAACAATCTGTAATTTATAAAAAAAATAGCATTCAACTCCCTTGACTGTGTGGAATGAGGAGGTGTACATTTCAAATAACAGAAAAATCTAGTAAGGCTCATGTACCTTAATATGTGTGGTTGTTGTTTGTTTACAAAAACATAAAAAACAGTGGAAATAAAACAACACTACCTTATATACCTCATATAACCTTGTTATGGATATTCATGAACTCTGCTTTATCTTGTCTGTTTTGTTTAACAGTAAAATCAACAGCACTGCCAATTTCAACAGCATTATCTTTTATGTTAGAATATGAGATTACTTGCCAAGCAAAACACACAAGTATACATTTATTTGCCAAGCATATGTACAGAGAAGACTGTATTAAACTCCATGTTGCACCAATACTGATTTGTACTGTAAGTCATGTCAAAACAAAATTTTCTATGCAAACAGAATACATTCCTTCATGAAAGTATGTGGTAGAGGCTCACAAACATGAATATTTATTCTTCCTGTAAAGCACTTTAGTGTGGATATTTCAGCCACAGCCACTTGGTGGCGCTGTATTGTTGTATCTACAGTGTGACTCCTCATCTTCAGTGTTCCTCTGGTTAGTGTTGACCAGTCTGGCTGTCCAGGTGAGCGCGAGCGTTGCGCAGCATCTCCATATACAGCCTGTTGTTTTCACTGCAACACAGACAAGTAACATGAAAATATATGAAATATGAGATGTGAAATGTTTTGCTCCTCCATCATTTGAAAGAAGTGGCACCTTGATAGCACAAAGGGATTGATGGCACATGATTAAAAGTCAATTATGACACTTTTTCAAGTATAATGCTTAAAGCTGCACTAGGCGTCTTCGCACATTGGCGGCTCCAAATGGCAGCAAGAGATAACTGTCTGAAACATTTGAACTTCAATGACCAGAAATCATGTAATGTGACATCAGTAAGACGCACAGTGTGATGCTTTATACCAAAGAAAACCAAAGAAAATGGATGAGAGAGGCAAAGATCTAACATTTATCTGGGTCACTGCTGCTTTATCACTGCTGTCTAGGAGACAGTTTGTATTTTGCTCTTTGATTCATCACTCCCCATGGGCAGAGAAGTGTTCAAACCCAACACCAGAATGTAATTTGGGCAAATAGGGTGAATCTGCAGTGTTTCAGTTAGTGGGGATGGGACGCTCTTCTTTATTGCAGTCCCATGCACTTTGTGATTTAAGCTGATAAGACGGGTGTATTTTTACATACAAATCTTTCCTAGTGCAGCTATAATTTAAGTCCTTAGTGGACAAAATGCCAACACTTTAGAGCTATTAAAAGATGAACTTCAGATGATGAATGCTGTCTCATGTCAGTGTGGCCCTGTGGTTCAGTGGGCAGAACGTGGCACTAATGTTGCCAGGGTGAGGAGTTCAATCCCCTCTGGATTCACCCATGCAAAATAAAAAGTATCCCCTCATGGTGCTGTAAGGTGCCTAGGGTTAAAACATCCACCAACTGGCACATATTAGATATTATGCTGCTGGTAATTATCTCACTCACGTAGCCACAGAGCGGTCAAACATCAGGGCGCTCATGTCCATGTAGTACTGAGCATCTGTTCGGAGAGCTGTCCAGTACTCGTTCGCCTGAGGAACAAAGATAATTTGTCACAGAAAAGCCTCTTTCATGGATGACAAAGTCTTGGCTGATACAGGTGGGTCACAAGTGAAACATTAAATAGAGAGAATGTGTCCTTGACTAAAGATAAGACAGGCCTAGTCAGTGGCTATACTGACTGATCCCACTATACATTCCCATCATGCAGTGCGGCGTCACCTGTTCTTGAATGGTGTAACCCCACTGGTTCTGAGAGTGGTTTGGATCCCAGTATCCTGACTGTCTCTTCAGCCGGATAACCTGCTTCGCCTCCTCTTCCTTCATGAATGGGGCAGCAAAAACCCCTGATCACAATGTTAAAGGCACATTTTTACAAAAATACAGAAAACACAAAGGCATTCTGAGTAATGGATTACATGTAATGGAATCTGATTATAAATCTGATTACAAAAATGGTAACTGTAATCCTTCATATATATAAAACACATCAGATCACAGATAGGTGGAGAAAATACATTTTGATTGGAAGATTAGAGACACTAAGATAGTTTGACATCTTGAAATAATAGTTGATAATTGTTGTAAAACCAGAGTAATCCATTACTAATTACATTACTGAGTTTGAGTATTCCAGTGGATTATGTTAATGCTTACAGCTTTAAGCAAGCGACTGGTTATCAAATTACATTTTGAAATTGGCATGGCCCTAACAATAAAACAACAATCGACTCATTAAACACATTTTGGATTAAAGAACATTTATTCAGTCATTAAATTAAAAGTCTGACTTACCACTCAAAAGAGCAACCAGTATCACAAGTTTCATGTCTCTAAATTAGAAAAAGAAAATAAATAGCTGTGATATTGTAATTAAAAAAATTAATGGATGATAAACAGAGACACAGAAACACACAGATACATACTCAATAATAAAAAAATACAAGTTAACAACTGTCTTCCTTCTGCCACAGGAGTAAAACTCAAAGATGTAGGTGTATAAATAAATGATGCAAATCTGGAATAAAAGAAAGCAATTTGAAAAGTAGCAGAATATGCCATGTGAACATCTCTTTTATCATAAAACAAACACTGCTGTTAATTTACAAACCGTTGATGCGGAGATGTTATCAAAGTTATCCAAAAAGTAGCAGAAATTTGAGATTTACCTGAAGCTGGAGTTGAGCTGTTGATCAGTTGAATGTCTGAACGTCTCCAGACTCCAGAATCTCTCAGCTGAATGTGAAGGAGAACAAGAGTTTCTTTCACAGGATTTACTGGGAGCCAAAAAGGAATGAATGGCATCAAGCATCAGGCCAGCTGCTCTAGGTAACCACTTATCTTAGTGCCAGGGCTCTGACACACCATACACACACACACACACACACACACACACACACACTGGTGCTTCCCATCTTATAGGAACAAGTCAAGTACTGAGGTTCATCATAAAGGAGAGCCTGTATGGACCAACAGTCTGACTGTAAACAAATTCCTTGGACACCTCTTTATTTGGACAAACACAATATTTGATGGTCAACTTATTATATATTTTTTAGCAATGACAGACACACACAGACATGGTAGTCAAGGATTGGGACATGTCATACTTTTTGGAAAGTAAACATATTAAACACAAGGAAAGGTTCAATAAACTAGGAAAGAAATAAAGTAGGTTTAGTTCACAAAACGTGCAAAGCGCATATCAACTATTTTCACAGAAGCACTGAAAATGCAAAGTTTACGAAAAAAGGTTTGCTAAAAAAAATTCGAAAAAAACTTTTCTCAATTGAAGTACAAACTACTCCACATTTCACTATGGAAGTCAGATCATTCATTCTTATTGAAAACTTATTTAGCCATCTTACCTTTTTTTCATCTAAATGATCAGAGACAAGTTCATCCAGTCATTCAAAAGACATTTATTGATGTCTTGAGACCCCCACCCCCACCCCCCCCGGGGGGAAATGGTTTTGTGTACATCAGCATTTCTTCCACTGGGTGGTGCCCTTAGCACAGTGATTGCCGTTGGACACTTCGCTGCTTCTGAACCAGGGTTAGGGGCGAAATAAAAGCAGAATGTAGAAGTTAGAGAATAACAGTCATTTTCTCAGAATGTATCACAAGCTCTATTAATGGATTTTTAATGTCAGTAGACATTAAAGCAAGCAAAAAGAATATGACTAATAATATACAAAGACACTGTTTGCAAAGATTATATAAATATAGTACAGTACATTTTGGACATAAAATCAGAAAAAGAACAGACTAAAATCAAATTAAATAATTTAAGAGATACACACAGACCATGTTGCATTTTCAAAAAATACAGTGTTTATCATTATACATTTTATGGATGCATTTTACCAAAGGGGAAAACATATTAACAAACCCCACCCCCAAAAAAAGAGCATACTGTAGGGGAATTTAAAGCCTGCTTTCTACATAGTCAAGAAAGGCTTACTACGACTTCAAAAATTTCAAAGTGGTTCCCTAGAGTGTCAATTTGAGTTTCTCCACTCTAAGGTGCTGCATTAAATCTCTCATCCTTTAAAGCACGAGCAGGAGGCTTTATGTGAATCTCTTAGTGTGATGTAATATTTCCTTTCTCTCCAACACAGATGCAGCCGCTAAGATGCAAATGACCGTGAAAAGCTCAAGTGTGAATAAGAGTTAATTCACAGAGACAATGACTTAAAGTCCGGCAGAACCAAATTCATCAATAATTTAGACTACCGCTATTTATAAACCTAAGCATCTCTAAGTATGTGTGCGTCAAAGTGTGTGAGAGAGCTTTTCTGTGTATGTAATTATGTCTTTGAGGATGTAAACTTTTCTTTGATCACACATACTTGCTCCCACGTTTTGTTTCCACCCACACAATGCGCAACTCTGTATCTCTTTCCTCTGTGTGCACTTCTGTTTGTGTTTTACCCCATGTGACTCTCTCTCTCTCTCTCTCTCTCTCCTCACCCTCCTGTGCCTCGCTGACCTTTTCCACAGTGAACTCCTAAAGTGTGTGTGAGGGGTCCGACCTTTCCCATCCCATAATAAGCTGAGTAGCCACCTGTACAGTGTAAGAGAGACAAATGGCTGGCTGGCAACAGAGAAGCAACATAGGAGGAGTCGGTCTATCACAGATAATCTGGCTGTTTCAGGACCAAGGTGCGTTTCATCATCGGCTGTGGGTGGATATTCACAGATACATCGACATGGGTGGGAGAATAGGAAATCCCTATGTTCATTTCTATTCATTTCCTTTTACTATTAATTCTCTATCCAAGTAGAATTCCTCTTATGTTCCCAAACTTTCTGACGGCTGATAACTATTGGAAGTCTTTGCACTAGGGCACTAAAAAGGGAGACATTCAAGGCTAAAGATGGGCTGACATTGCCTGAAAAAAAAAGCGCCTTAAACCATTTTTTTTTGTTTGTTTTGTTTTTATCTGCATAGCTGACTCCTTCCCTCTTGTGAAGAGCGTATAAAGATCTGTGTCTAAAGATCTGTCACGGGTGCACATACACTGCAACAAGCGCACACAACAACTGACATCTATACACACACACACACACACACACCCACACGCACACACACACACATACCTGGAGTAGCTCTGGGACCAGTGTGCTCTCTGTCACAGTAGAAGCTGTGTGTCTCCCACACATCAAAGGTAGCGACGCAGACACAAACTAAAACTCATCTGACCCCATTCTATCACACACACACACACACACACACACACGCACACACACGCACACACACACAAACGCACACATACACCCTGCTGGGACAGGCGCATATTTCAAATATTTAATTTAGAAAGAGGGAAAGCGGGTGAAAAAGATATTTAACAAGTGTATTAGAGGATAGAACTTTGTCACTTTTGAAGGAGCGCTGACTGAAATAAGGAAATCTCTGTCACTGTCATCAGTCAGTTTAGCTCTTTCAGCCTTTGTTTGCACATCAGTGGTGTTCTGGATATGTGCAGACACACACACACACTTATAACACACACACACACACACACACACCGACCTGACTGCATCATATGTCACTGTGCCAGCAGTGTGTGTTTGTGTGCGTTTGTGTAGATGTGTGCACATGTGCGGGGAAAGAGAGAGAGAGAAAGAGAGAGAGAGAGAGAGAGAGAGAGAGAGAGAGGAATGGCAACTCCACAACATTTAAGTCCATTAGCGGAGCACTCCTCATTTATAAAAGATAGAGAATTAACAGCTCCCTTCAGCCTTTGTGCTCTCTTCCTCGCTCAGTCTTTCCTCTTCGCTACTTTGCGCGCCTCCTACCGCTGGGTATTTCAATTAGTTTCTCACACACACTTAACTTACCAATGCCATACAATGAAGATTCTCTCTCTCTCTCTCTCTGTCTCTCTCTTGTTCAGGCAGATGGGTTGTGGGCTGAGGTTCAGGATTGAGAGGGTTGGGTTAAAATTTACAAAGCTCCACAGCTCAGGGGGTTCAGCATGCGCAGGGACAGGGCTTTGAAACATTAGTTTAATCCACAAGCATCGTACTTTCTCTCTGATCTTTGATGTTTGAGCAAATACAGTGTGGCTGGTACACCTGCGCAGGTCCTGTGGGTCCCACACTGCTGCCGGGACGTGTTCTAGCTTTGTTGTTTTACCTGGTAATCGTAACTTATGTGGTAAAAAAGAGAGGAGGGCTCAGATGCAACTCAATCTCTGTCTCCGTCTCATGTTTGGCTGTAGGAGTTCAGAGTCTCAGCAGTTGTCAAGAGTTCGCTGGTGGCTAAACTCTGTGCTTTATGGAGAGAGATGGGGTTTTAGCGTGTGTGTGTGTGGGTGTGTGTGTGTGTGTGTTCGAACATGTTTATCCCCAGTGTGTGAGCGGGTGTGTTAATAAGTGTTTACAGCTCCCCCAGGAGGAAAAGTAATGGAGAGAGCGTGGGAGGAGGCCACACATGGGGAGAAAAATGGTATTTATGGTGCAACAGTAACACACACACACACACACACATACACAGATGCAGCTACATCCTCGGGGGTTAACATGACAGAGCACATTTTGAGTCACTGTACTAATGTAACCTGATACACCTAAAAACATCATCCAGCCTCAGAGGCTGACAGCGACTCCTTAGACCTCAGGCTGTCAGACGTTGGGTATTTTTAAGATTTACAGTTCAAGGCCTTTTTTTAGTCTTCAAATTGATTTGACATTGTGTGTTTTTTTTTCTGTTTTGTTATAAAAAGCACTGTTTGGGTGACAAAGGGAATCTGATGCTTCTGAGCATGAACTGCTAGATTAGATGTAGGGTTATAACAGGTCTTACTCTACGGTTAACATTAGGCTAATTATTAGTTTGTTTTATAGGCCTATTTTTACTGTATTGTAATATTTTGACCAACAGAGCAAATTAAAATGTGTCAAAACTATTTATGTGTATTCTAACAAGTGGGGCCTATAAACTGAGAGAGAATTACTTCTGTATGTCATTTACTGGGTATCTGATATTAAGTTGTCCAATATAAAAAGTAATCATTCTTATTTTTTTTATGTTATTTTGGGGGCATTGATTTAGATAATTTTTTATTCAAACAGTTTTTAAGTTTAGTTAACTATCATATCCTTGTATCAAACATTGCTGTTCCTGGTCATTTCAGCACTATGGACAGTTCTTCACTAAGCCTCAGTAAAGTTAATGGTAGACTTACCACAAAATGTTGTGAGTTTAAGATGAGTTAGCTATACTCACAGTCGGCCAAACAACAAACAAAAAATAACATTCATTGTTTAATGTCTTGTTTAGCTGACTGTCTCATGCAGTGGTTCCCAAAGTGGGGTCCAGGGACAAACTGCGGTCTTGTGGGTCCCTAACAAAATGAGGAATGGTTTAATTTCACTGCTTTTTCACTTTAGTTAGCCCAGTGAGAGCACTGCCCACTTTTTCACTGCCCGCTGCGGCTGTCCCACCTACAGTACAGACAGAAATGGGATTCTGTACCAAGTCACATCTAACGGCATAAATCGCCTCTGATGGGGCTCCTAGGGACCCAGACATTTGGGGGTCTAAAGCTCATTTATTTGTGGGTATGGAAAATACTGGCAACCTCTGGTCTAATATCAGTGGTATAGGACGAGCCCATTTCTTTAGATGATACGCCCATGTTCCGTTGAGGGAAAGAGAGAAAGAGAGGGAGAACATTTGGAGAAATGCGCAGTGTTCCCCCTCATCGCCTGTCGGATTCTATTTCCCGCTGAAATTATTTATGGACCGGAATAAATAGGTCATTTGATTATGAGCCATGCCTTCCACAAAAAGGAGACAAATACGACAAAAAAACGCAGTTGATGAACCCTTTTGTAACACCGGGAAGTGGAAAATTGCAGGGTGACACGCATGGCATCCTTAAATGATAGTCTACAACGGCGGGAGGAGGCGGGTGGTGCCGCACCTTGCAGGCCCCTTCTGGCCCTGTGTGTGGAGCTGGTGTCAGTTCCTCCCGTCCAACAACACTGAGTAGATCAGTGGGTTGGGTGGCATCTTATGTCTGTATGACATTCATGGCCTTGTCTTTGATTTAAGAAGTAGGCTAAGCCACGAGAGGCGGTGCTGTACAGTGATTTGAAAATGGCTAAGAGGTGCTAGCATGATGAGCAAATCCTTCTAGCTGTTAATGCATCTGGAGGCTTATTGCTTTTAGGCTGTAAAACACACCATTGTAGGTTAATAATAAGAGAATGGAATATTCAACAAATCTTTACGTTTCAGTGCTAAATATTAATCATCAAATGTTATTCTTCCGCCAAGCAATAGCCTAGTCAATTGTTTGAGAACAGCTAAACAAAGTGGCTGGTTCATGAGTGGGGATTTTCGGTTAGGCATTAATATTTAAAATAACGGTTATAGCCTACAGGTGTGTTTATCTGGTAGACTAGTGACTCAGCCAATCAGAAGTGAGGACCGGAACTATCCGTTCTATCAAAGCATTTTGCCGGTTCCAGTTCGGTCCCCCTTTCCCTCCCTCCCTCACTCCCTCCCTCGGATCCCACGCGCGCTCCTGTCTTAAAACGCAGGAGAGCTATGCTGGGACAGTCGAGGCGGGAAGCAGGTGAGCGCGCAAGAGGGAAGGTAATTTAATTCCCTTTAGTCTGACTTCCGAGTTTGGGTATAATAATTAGACACGAATCAAATTGGTTGGTAACATAATTAGGAAAAAGAACTAGGCCTAGGCCTATAGTAATCTTTGGATTCGTTTTAGGATAGCCTGCTAGGCTATATAGCCTACAATAGTCACAGCAAAACTTTATATGCATTGGTAAAAAAAAAAAGTTATAGGGTCTAGCCTACCACAGAAAATCACCATGGAAGATTAAACATATCATAAGCACGGTAAGATCTTTATAAACTCACTACTGAACGCCATAAAAACGTTAAAAGTCCCTATAAAAATATTAGGCTATAGTAATGTTTCTTTTGAGTAGCCTACCGGTGAAGTTCCAGGCTGCCTGTTCTGGCCAACTCGAGCTCAGGCGCGCGCCCCCGTTAGACAGTGTCAGGGAATGTGTTTTGAAGCAGCGTGAACGCGCCAATCTTAACTCCCCACACTCATTCTGGTCTGTCTGTCTTTATCTCACACACTCAGTCTGTCTCTCTCCCTTCTCCTCTCTCTCCAGCCAAATGTTCATATCACCGTCAAGCCAGAGCAGATTCCCTCTCTAGCCGACACTCGGAGCCCGCTGCCGGGGGCCGTCGGAGTCCAGTGAGCGGTGCCAGGATGCGGTGCCACAAGTTTTGGGGACCGTGTTCGGTTGGATTTTATATTTGGACGGCTCTTCTTTTCAGAGGTAGGCTTTTGAAAAAGTCGCTCTTGAGGTCCGCTTCCAATTAGTTTTCTCCAGTGAGTGCGAATGAGCCATGGGACAGATGTATAGGCTATGGGGGGAATCGATGATGTTGAATGAATCCCTGATGAAAAATCACTTTAATTATCGTATAGGGACTTATAATGTGTTTGCGGTACTCTATAGTGTGTTTATAGGGACCATATCGTACTTTATGGTATTTTTGTGGCGTCACTGTAATATTAATATTCCCAGAGGGACCTAAAGCTGTGATATTTGTACAATATTCCTCCAGGATTACTGCAGTTGTTTGTCGTTAGACATGATCAAAACTAAGAGCTGAAATCGATTTAAAGCTGTTTAGGCTACTTTGTTTTGCTCACATTTTATAGCCATTACACACAATAGTTTGGATGTCACAATGAGATGATAGAGATGTGATTTTTAATATTGAAGTTTAACTTATGAATCCCAGATAGAACAGCCTAAGGACTGAGACATTTAATTTGTTCCAGTAAAGTTGCCAAATGTTCTCTATTGAATAACGCAGAATACTGAATAACAAATGTGAATACACATTGTTAGTCATGAGATTTTTCCTCAGTTATCCCCTGCATTCTAATGTAGCCCACTTCTCCACAGCCGGCTCTCCACATTTTTTTTTATCCTCCTAAAAGGAGATTTCTCAAACTAAGTGTTATTTCCAAACACTGAGCTTGTGTGCATGTGCATGCATGTGTGTGTGTAGTAAGTGAGTGTGGCATGAGTGTTTGCGCATGAGTGTGCAATGAGATGTGCATACATGATAATAATTCCCTCCTAAGCCCCATCCCATCATCATCATCATCTGCAACATCTGGGTTGTTTACTTACCAGTCTGTGACACGGCGGCTTTGCTGAGGATAGGGTTCAAACCTTCTACTGTGCGTGTGTGTGCGCGTGCGTATGTAGGCTGAGTGTGTGTGTGTGTGAGAGAGAGAGAGAGAAAGAGAGAGAGACAGAGGAAGGATGTTTCATTTCCCTTGCTTTCAAGACTCAATGTGTATACGATTCTGCAACGTGCAAATCATACATAAACTATATCATGTCTTTTTCACCCAATTGGTTGTGTGTGTGTGTGTGTGTCCACTGCGTGCGAACATGGGACCTGCCACCTCTCCATGTCCTCACCTCTCCACACCACTCAGATCAGTGGCCATCATCTGGCAGGGAAGGAGGGAAGGAGGATGTGAGTGAGGGAAGGAAAGGCCGGAGTGACTGAGACAAGGGGAGAGGGAGAGATGAAGTGGCAGTGTTCGCATGCTAATCCGTTACAAGAGACTTCTGGCTTCTGGTGTGACACCAGTGACGCTGTTTGTCTCCTGTCCACAGTCAAGGTTAAGACGTGATGTCGCTTACACATCTAAAAAAAAAACAGTTTAGTATTGATTCTTAAGATCTTATTTTTCTCTTAAACAATTGAAAACATCTGACAGCTGGGTGAGAAAGTTTAATCGTTTGTGTCCAATGCAAATCAACTTGTTTCAAGATTTGTCTTGAATCAGTTTTGAATCTTGAAGTGTCATTTTCTTAACATAAGTGGAGTGATCTGCCTTATTCTGCTTGTTTCAAGATGTTGACCCTTGTTTTTTAGAAAATACCTGAAACAAATGAAACTGCTTTGGAAACAACTGGAATTATCTCACCCGAATAACAGAATCTTCCACGGGTTTTAAGAAAAAAATGATTTTAAGACGATGACTTGTTAAGATGAGCATTTTTTGCAATGATGTTCACTTTTCAAAAATGTATTTCACAGCTCTGCCTAGCATGTGCAAAAACTAATAATTCATAATCACTAAGTAGTCCAACATAATCAATAAACAGTCCATCGTAATCGATAAATGAAATGTAGATACCTTCAAACAGCGACAAATTAAGAGTGTTGCTCCAAAATGGGATGCCCACCATTTGAGTGACACCTATTTTTAATCAATGGCTGATAGCACAAAATAAAAACAAATTATAGAACCTTTTAAATGCAGGTTTATTTTAGATAGTAGGGGACTTTAACCCTTGGCTGACAAAAAAATAGCATTCACCCAGACACCATTTCAGAGATATTTAACCATGAATACTGGGGGATATTTTTTTGCCACAACGGATCTATATCATTTGGAAATGAATGCATCAAATCCTGCCTCCTGAGACCTTTCAGTGGGCAGAGTAAACCGTTTTATTATTTGGGGTTGTGGCGTGTCACGTTTGACTGTTGGAAGGAGAATAGGCTTCGTGAGGCTTTGGGCACGGGGCTTAAAGAATCAGCTAGCTGCTTAGAGGCCTCTGCACACATTCACTGTGCCATTGATAAGCAGCTATAGTCTGCCAGGGGAAACACAAGACAATAGAGGGAAGCTGAGAGATGGGACAGTTTGGGTTCCTTGAAATAGAAACATCATTTTCTGACAACTCCACAGAACTAGCCATAATGTGTAGAGAGACGATACACAGCTAAGTTAGACTTTACATAATAAGTCTTTTCAAAAGTCCTTAACATCTGCTATATGTTGGCTGAGTGCGTTTTCTCCTCAGGCGATGGGCATTTGTTTGGTTATTACAAAAAACAATTCAAGTGACACATGTTCAGGTGTACCCGCCAAAAAAAAGAGAGCTCTATTAAGCCTGTGGATCAATACAGATACCCCTGCAATTAAATTGTTTTCCTGACCCTCACTCAGTGGATCGGAGGAGTGATAGATAAGAGTGAACCCGCCTGGCATTGATGCATTAGATATTTGCCTGATTTCAATGCAACACCTCATCTCCCTCTCTCTCAGTCTGCCTCTCTCTCTCTCTCATTCTGTCTATTTTTCAGTCTCGCTGTCTCTTATTTTTCCCATGGTCAGCAACACTTTCCGCTTTCCCAGACTCTATGGTCTTTAATCACGGAGTTTATGTAAATTTAACTTTTTATGCCTCATTCGGAATATAAATCGCGTGTTTAGGTGGCCGCTGTTCATCCAAGACAATACTGAGACAGGAGACAAGGTGCGTTGCCCAAGTGGAAAATGGGGAACTGTGTATATAGGCCTCCTATGCTACATAACAGATATAACAGCCCTCAAACTTTTTCTTCCTGGTATACAAATGAGAAATTCATTCCTAACCTTGTGACCCAGACTCATTAAAACACACTACTCTTGTTATGACTGGACCCACTAGACGCAGGCCCAAACCCACTGGATTTTGAATCGTTCTCTGCAAACACTTATAGTGCTATAAAGACACTCATAGTCCATATAGTCCTGGCACAGTTTATGTTCAGCATGGTAGAGAAGCATGGATGTGGTAGCCATGTACTCAACACCATAACATGCCAGAGGTCTTAGCCACTGGATTAGGATTAAACCTCCAGTGGTTTTAGGGCTCTGAGCCCTCGGCCATAGATTATAAAGCTCTCCTATATGAGTCCGTCCATCCAAAACTCCATTAACACACAGCACCATACACCCTGATCCCCGCTCGCCCGCCGCTGTAGCCACTCAGTCACATGATGCTGGAAATGGTGCGTTCATGGCTAAGCCCACGGCTCGTCAGTTGCGTTAAGCATCATTGTTGGTGCGCGTACACACACACACACAAGATGGTAATGAGTACGTGGACGCACACACGTGGAAATGCATTCACTTACACAAACACACACAGTTACACAAAGAAGTGACAAACATAACTAGTCAACTATACTAGCCACTGCTGCTGAAATCGCTCATGTAAAATTTATTGTTTCTTTCAGCATTGTTTCATCCCTGTATTCTCTCTCTCTCTCTCTCTCTCTCTCCCTCCCTCCCTCTCTCTCTCTCTATCCCTCTCTCTCCCTCTATCCCTCTCTCTCTATCTCTCTCTCTCTCTCTCTCTCTCTCCTATCTCACTGAGGCCTGTTTTTCTCCTCATATAACCTACACTTTCTCCTTTATCTTCTTGTCATTGACATGCTGCCATTCTCCTGTCTTTTTGTCTCTTCCAGGGTATCTGCAGGTTTCAGAAAGACACATTTAAGACCTTTCTAAGATCTTTATGATGCCACCTGGAATTGGATTTAAGACCAATTTAACAACCAACATAAAAAAAACAAAAAGCCGGAAAAATGACCCTCAAACTATAAATGAACAATTTAAAGAAGAGGCCAGCAGGAAATTAAATGTTTAGGGACATGATGTCCAACATTTTTGGCGTATTGTATTAATGTGGTCTTGTATTAGTCTAAGAGTGAACATGCATGTGGGTCAAACTTAATGTGACTGACTAGAAGTACACTTAATTTAACACACTATAAGAAAATAAAACCAACGCTATTGCTAGTCCCATTTCTATCTTGGCATATGGCATTTGCCATATGCAAATATGTTTTATTTGCCTTACTTTCCAACTCTGCCTTGACTAAATATCACTGCATGCACTGTACATAATCAAAGTCAGTACCACTATCTATTCTTACACTTGCATCAAAATGAAACTTAATTAAAAGTAAACCACATTCAAATTCTGTGTAAGAAAGACTTTACCAGGCTTTCCCCTGTCCTTTCCCCCACCTTCACCTTATTTTCACCTCCTTCCCACTCAGATTCTCTCTTCCTCCTCTTCTCACCTTTCCTTCACACTCTCCCTCCCTCGTTTTGTGCCTCCCCTTATCGTCTCTCATCTTCATCTCTCCGTCTCTGTCTGTCTGTTTTACAGTAAAGCAGGCTAGGTAATAGGCTATAGCCGCCCGGGTTGAGACGCAGGGCTGAAGCTGCTGAACATCTGGATGCTTCACTGCTGACCTCCCCTGACTGACTCATTCCCCTGCCAAGTGATTGATAGTGAAATAATGAGGCACTAGACCATTGCCGAAGTAGTTGTGACCTTAGTTTAAATCAATTCACACTTGGTTAGTTTTACCTACACAACAAAATGGGAGCCAACAAAAGTATCTTCCTCTGCTTTCTATCATTTGGAGGACATTTGTTCTTCACAGGGATATAAATACAAGAATATTTGCATGTAAACACACACACACAGAGACACATTTTGTCGCAGCCCATCAGACGTGTGATGTTATAGTGTCTGGGGTCCATTATTTCCTTACCTTGGGGTGCTTTTCTTACAGACAGTTAAAAGGACAGCCGTGAAGGTCTTGGACATAATCTCTAAAAAAAACGACAGATAGATGGCCTCTATTAGTTATATCAGTCCTTCCACATCGCTGCCATTGGAGTGTGTGTTGTGTACAGTATGTGTGTGTTTGTTTCTGTGGTGTCAGTGTGATCCTGTGCAGTTTTGTCTGTGTGTGTGTTGCTCCCGGTGTGATTCTCAATCTCTCACTGTCTATAACTTTCTTTCTCTTTCTTTCTCTTTCTCCCTCTCAGTCACACATACACACACAGACACACTCACACATACACACACTGACACAATGTTTGCATGGCTGTGGATTTTGTAGCATTTGTCATGGTGTCAAGCGTCCAGGCCCTCAGGGAGCGGCGGTCTGTCAGCGCCGCCTTTGTTCAGTACTCTTCCCCTTCCAGGTTCATAACTCTGGTCCCGTGGTCCCAGGAGGTTGTGGGATCAGAGTCCCGTTGTGTTCCAGTCTGGAGCATAGACTGCCAGGCCGTCCAGAGTCACTCTGAGCAACATTTGAACTTGTTCCATGGTTGAACGCTCCGCTCTGCCGGCATGATGTAATTTAGTTATATGTGGTAGCGGTGTAGCATCGGTTTTTGGCTTTTGGTATGATTGTGCTTGCCACCGTATGAAATTAGATGACTGTGAGTAATCAGTGGATTGAGATCTAATGTTTCTCTGTCATGTTTGATTTTAAGTTTTAGTTTTATTTTGTTGTTGTTTATGTATTTTTTAAGGTAAGACCTGAAAGTAAGAGCTTGATTTCAGGGTGGCCATGTTAAATGAAGGTTGAATTGAAGTTAATTGAATTGAATTGAATTGAATTAAGCTGAGCTGAGTTAAGTTGAGCTGAGTGCCACAGAATTTTTTTTTCTGCTTTCTTGCTGTAGAATTCACATACTGTAGTTCACAGCACATTTGGTTCCATACATTTGATGTGGAATAATTTGGCCCACTGTGCATAATGAGGTCTCTCCCTCCTTTCCCCCGAAGCATTCTCCTAACCATCGTGCCATACTGTGGTGTTATGTGCTGTTTGTACCCTGACATAATGTACTTCTGTGTCCTCTCTCCATGCCTTTGGCTTCTATTCTTATCCACTTGATCATCATTTCGCCACAGCGCTTTATGCTGACTGAGTCAGCACCCTCGCTGTTTGTCCATAGGTGGTTAAGTTACATTTGGGAGAGCCCCAGGGGGTTAGTGAGAACCCCACTGAGAGGCCCATGCTGGGGCCCTCCACAGGGTCTGTCTGCCAGGTGAGATCGTCTGTCCTCAATCACTGGTGTGAACCACAGTGATCAAAGCCAGCTGCACTTTTGCCCTGATGCAATAGATACACACAATCTTCTCTGCGATGGTCTTGTTTACTAAAGGTAAATATACTAAGATCTCAAAAGTCGCATCGTAGCATCTTTAACTGTACCTTTTATGCAAAGTTTGTATATAGGGAAACTGTATGGCTGTATGTAACAGCGATGTTTATAACAGTATACCAATTCTTGTATCTGTGTTAGAGTTTTGGCTACATCACCTCTGGGTTTCCAAAATCATCATAACACTACAATCCTTAGTCCTTAAATCTTACATAGTAGATTGCCTAATCTACATAAGTAGATTACCTCGGCAGAAAGAGACCATGATCACCCCTGTATATGTTGTCATCTTACTAGCTGTGGCATGTGTGTGTGTGTAGAGAGAGAGAGAGAGAGAGAGAGAGAGTAGAGAGGCTGGACAGCGGCTCAGTGAGGATGGGCTTAGCTGGGCTCATCAGGGGCACTAAAGCACCCTGATGTAAGAGGTGGTCATCTAGTGCTCTGCCTAAAATAACCCTTCTGTATATGTCTGGGTCTGTGTGTGTGTGTGTGTGTGTGTGTGTGTATGTGTGTACAGCAGTAGGTTCCCTCCTGGCCGTCTGTCTTTGCATAGCCTGTGTCTGAGGAGTGTGTTTGGAAGCCACATCTGAACGCACTGACCCAGTAAAAACATTCAGATGGGACAGAATCACAGAGGAGAGGGGAGGGAGCGTTTCTCAGTATCTGCTAATGCGAGAGAGAGAGAGAGAGAGAGAGAAAGAGAGAGTGGAGAAAGTATAAGCAAGATGCTTCTGTGTGTGTTTGTGTGTGAGTGTCACCTATTTTCAGATGTCACCCCAACCAGAGACCCACTTTTCTGGCTCCACAGCTAAAGAGGGTATCAGCTCACAAGGTCTAAGACCATTCACTCTGTCTATCTGGCCCCTATGTTGTCTTCTTCTTTCATTGTTCTATTAAAATGGCACCAATCATTAGTAAATGGCGACAGATTGGCAATAGACTAGTACTGATCATGTTTTTTTCTATTTCCTCACAATCGGATCCGCTCCCAAATACTCTCTGTCATTGCCAATAAGAACAAATAGGTTGACAACAGCCAAAAAACAAACAACTTCAGGACTGACAGAGAGAGAGAGAGAGAGAGAGTTAGCGAGATATAGAAATAGAGACTGAGAGAGATCAAAAGAGGGGATAAGGCAAGATTTGGAAAGTCTTGTAAAGGGATAAAGACAGAGGGAGAAAGAGAGAGAGAGAGAGGCACATACAAAACAGAGAGGAACGAAGAAGGTAGAGTAAAAATGAAGAGATGTTGCAAAAGTTAGTGTACCTTTCAAGAGAGAGGGAACAATGATGGATTATCTAAAGGGAGTGAGATGAGAGATAGAGTTAGAGAGAGAGTTAGAGAGAGAGAGAGAGCGAGAGGGAGGAAGAATGGAAAAGTGCTTATGACTCTCCCTCATACTGTCATTGACATTTGCATATGACATTTAAGTGCTGCTTTGAATCCCCGCCATCCCACAGTGATGTGTGTGTGTGTGTGTGTGTGTGTGTGTGTGTGTATAGTCATTTAACTCTCCCCTATCAGTCTGTCAATCACCCCATCCATCCATCCATCCATCTACCCATAATTCCTCTCTTGCTGCTCACCACTGGTCATCCCTACTCTGCTATCCTAAAGCATCATTCATTCATTAATTCATTCATTTCTCTACCCTTTAATCCTTTTCTGGGTGTAAAATTGAAATTCACAGACTAATATCATTGATTGTCAAGGACTCCCCCCCCTCCCCCCAAATCAATTTGCGTAATTGAATATGAATACAATTATCTGGGACCTTTTTCCACGGCAGATCACTATTTATTTACTCAGAAAAGAGGGAGCCAGCACAACTGAAGGAGTAGCAGCTAGCTTCTATCTTTACTCGAATATAACAGAGCCTTAACCTACCATGATCAAAGTCTCATCAATTAGAAAAGGCATTATAATAGAACAGGTAATACTGAATCATCACTGTGGGAATGCTCGCTTTTAGCTGATGCCAAGCAAAACTCTTGATTAGCCTTTCTCTTGGAGACAGGTGCATTCTAACAGATTCACGCCTGCTGCTGTCCCATCCTGTCGCCACGGTGACTGCTGCAGATGGACGGACGTTGTAGACAATTTCTCAAAATATCCTCCTGTCCTCATGTCATAAACTTGGGACACGAGTATTCCCACTATTCCTATATAAAATAGTGGTCCGTTCACAATCCAGCCACACCCACACTTCAATATTTATTACCTTAATATAAAATCTTACATGGGGGGGGGGCTGGAGCCTGTCCCAGCATACACTGGGAGGAAGCCTGGGAGACACAGTGCATAAAGCATCGTGCATAAAGATATTCAAGCCCATTTTTTGCCTCCCCACGTTTCTCATTCCACTCAGTTCTCTCTCACAATAACAGGCCAGATAGCTTGCGTGTCCAATATTGCTCTAATGAATGTCGATGTGGAGGCAACACGTTCGCAGAGAAAATTGGCTTGGTCTCTAAGGAAAGCCTTGTGAATCTGTGAAATGTATTAATATTTGGGGGGGGTGCAGTCTATCTGAAGCGGGGATCCCCTAGGGTGCTGATGCCTAAGGGGTCCCTAAGGTGCCCAGAAGGAGTCTGGCTCTGCGTGTTAATTTAGAACTGATGCAATATGTGGGAGTCCGGAGCTCAGGGAGAAGCTCACAGTGCCACACTCACTGAGATGACAGTATACTGCACATTACTAACATGCGCACATAAGTGTATGCACGCTTGCACATATGCAACACACACATACACACACACAATGCACAAAAACGCATTTGTTTCTGTGGGACCCACAGGCAACAGCAAATTCTTTCTCATAAAATTTACTAGATGTGTGTGTGATCCCTGTGGCATGTTGTAACCTTGCTGTGTGGTTTTGCAGATGATTCACACACTAAGTGCAGAGAGAGAGAGAGCTTTTACGGGGGGGACTGTAAAACGTGTCCGGATGAATTAAGGACCGATAAGGAGTTAATCGTTTATCGCCCTCTCACCCTCCCTCCATGTCCCTCCCTTTCTCCCGCTTAATCTGCCTCTGTCTGTCTATCGCTATCTACCTGTCCATCTATCGTGTTTTGAGGGACGATAAATGCTGAGCTTCCCAACATCAGGAAGGTCATCTGTCCTCTTTATGCACACTCCAACCTTAATCCATCCTCTTTTATTCTTTTGTGATATTTGTAATCCACTGGGTCGCAATTTTTTTATTCTTTTGCTTTCAACATAAGGTCAAGAGGAAGGTTTGAGATTTTGGGGAGCCTATGTATTGATGCAAATAGATTTCAAAACATCTTTTAAAGCTGTCTTTTTTAGTAACAGTCACTCTAAACCCTCCTTAACCAGGATAGATTGACTGAACACTGTGCATTTCTTCAGCAACTCCTTGCTCCACAGTTACACACTTACACACATTCATATGTGCTGCTGAGCAATGAGCAGCTCCACTGCAGTTTGGGGGCTAAGAGTCTTGCCCAAGGGCACACTGGCAGCCTTTATGGAGGGATCAGTAACATTAGCAATGTCCCTCCCAGACGACCTTGCCAGGCTGGGGATTCAGCAACATTTCGACTCTGAGCTTTCTGCTCTAAACACAAGGCTGTGTTGCTTCCTGATCCTGATGCTTGGACAGCAGACATGCCTGCTGTGATAATGTTTGTAAAAGGTTTGACCTCGATATACTGAAATGTTCGTACATAATGGACATGTTCACTATCTGACTTACTAATGACTCATAATGAATGAGGCAATTCCACTAACCAGCGACCTTCTCATTGACCTGAGCAAGGCTCAGCGGTGACCCATGACATTTCCTGTAATGGCCCCACATGGTGTTACAATGATGGATTATTGATCCACTATTGCTTATCATTAGCATGTCTGAGTTTGGCACACACACTCACAGAAAGATGGACACATACACACACACACACACCATTCCCTCAATTCTCTTTAGAAGAGATTGGGGGTTAAGACCAGTAAAGGTTGGACCAATGTGTGTGTGTGTGTGTGTGTGTGTGTGTGTGTGTGTGTGTGTGTGTGTGACAGACAAAAAGGTCAAACCAATCACAGAAAAGTGACATCTAAGGAAGAATGAAGATGTAGTTGTTTAGTTTGGTGTCAAAAAGGTCACTGGCTCAAAGTTTAAATGCATCATTAAAATGCAATTAAAGTGTTAATCCTTCAGATTTTTTATTTTTGTTTATTTGTTTACATATATATGTTCCGCTCTTTTCTTTGTCTGTTCAGGCTGTTCAGCCATGGTGGGTTTCACTGCTCATGCTTAGTATTTTTCCAGGAAAAAGCTACCAGACAGCGGGTGTTCAGAACAGCAAATGTAAAATCTTTCATGAACTGACTATAGGGTGAATCACTATTGTGTTGTAACAATTGGTGATAGCAAAATGGACATTTATTTATATGAAATGTTGTGGATTATTACTTGAATTTACCTGATCCCATGTTTTCTATGCAACCATCTAAGTTAAGTTTTGATCATCACAAACACTTCTGTACTTAAAGAAGAGAGCAGCAATTACGACTCTGCTGTTATGGGCCTATATCCAACTGAAACAAAAGATACGGTATGTTTGATAAAAAGACAACATAAAAATAAATGAGGCTCTTCACTGTCTTCATTTGATAGTTGTTCCTCCTTTCCTCCCTGCGCTGAGGAACACCTCTCGAGAGGGTTTTCCATCACACTAAATAAATAAAAGGACAAGGTTGGAGGATAGGGAGATAAACAGAGAGGGTGCTGAACAAACGACAACATTTTCCTCCTCTCCCTCTCTGCCTCCCTCTCTCCTTCCCTCCCTCTGCTGGAGTTTGTTTGATGAGGCCTCTCGCTGTGTCAGAAAATGATGCCTTCTTGCCAGCTTTCTCATATCAGCTTCATTAGTGAGATGATTAAAAAAATGCATGGATCCCTTCCCTCCATCCCTGGTGTATGCTGCAGACGGAGGTTTGTTTGTGAATTGAAGTTGGCACAGTAGTTTATTTGATTATTTCATTCTTCCCGAACGCGGCTTTATGAGACGAGCTGTAGAGCTACAGAGTGAGAGAGTCGGCTTTCAATTCTTCATCATTGACTTTATTAGTTTAGTTAGTTTGTTTGGACCTCAGTTCACATTTCACAGTAATAAAACAGGAGAGAGACACAGGAGGGAGGTTGGCGCGATGGCAGCTGTAGAGTAGGCTATGTTTAAATTGTGTGTGTGACTTTTATTGTGCATAAATGGGTGGATTTATTACTTTACGGTGCTGTGTATTGATTAGTTGAGATTGTGTTGTCCTCTTTCAGAGAACCCATGAGCATTGTAGCTGTGAGTATGTTTTTGTATTTGAATGTATGTGTATAGAAAAGAGAGAGAGAGGTAGAGTGACAGAAAGAGAGAAGGCTGAATAAGTGTATACATACCCACATGTCCGTGTGTATGAGTGTGTGTGCATGAACGTGTCTCTGCAACAAATCCATGCATCTAACTGTGAGCACTTGTTAGTACACAACACCTGTGCCACATGTGGAACCTGAACGGATGCATGGATGAAGAGGATAAAGCCTGATGTATTAATCGCGGTCAGCATGGCTGGCTCCTTTAGGTGCTGCCTTTCTGTTTCTGCTGTGCTGAGCAGCTACTCATAGCTCCTCTGTCTCTGACCTCAGGCGCAGTCCTGCCATAACTCTCCTCATTACAGCCTTAATGGAGCCCATCAGCACCGTGCCGGGCCAAAGACTCACTCCTCTCTCTTTGCAGCTTCACAACTCTCCTTTCCCTCTCAGTCAGTCTTTCTCATCATTTCTCATCTTTCTGCAAGGCTGTCCATCTCTCTTCCCCTTTCTCTTTCTTTGGCCCTCTTTCTCTCTCTCTATGTTTCACTTGTTCCTTTCACTTCCCCCCGTGTCCCAGTGGGTTATCTACTGTATATCGGTGTATGTGAGGCTGTCATCAAGCTGTCAGAGCATGCGGGGTGGCCTACTGAGCACATTATGCATATGAATGACAGACTGTTTACGTATAGTATGTGGAAAAGTGAATTGTTGTATTGTGTTTGTGTGCTAATAACTGCTCTGTGTGTATGTGATGTATACATGTGTGTCTGTTACATATATAAGTGCATGGGGTATCCCTTGTGCTCTTGGAGAGTGCGATTACATTCTCCTCTATGGGTTGAGAAAATTCTCTAACCTCTTGAGCTTACGAAACCCTTTCCAAACCCACTGGATAATGTAAAAACTAAATTGTTATAAAGCTAAAAACAAGCCTGTTTCTCTCAACTCTTGAAAAGTCGACATTTTAGAGATACAAAGTTTTCACCTGACAGTGATTATATGCATATTACTGGTGCATAGTACTGATGTTCCTCTAGCTGGCATGCCTTGTGTATACAGTATAGGAAAATGGATTGAGATGTGTGAGTCCTTTGCTGACACATAGTATACAGCAGTAACACACACCACCACACTCATCATCACTCTCACACCATCACAAGCAAACATTGCACATCCACTCCTTAGCTCTCTTGAAGCCACTATCTGGAGTTTTGACTTTGATCAGGTCTTTTATTCATGAAGTTCAGTTCATTGCTTTTATTTATAATTCACTGTAGTGAGATCAGCTACTTGTTCTTTATCACCAAGGTCATTAGCAATGTGGAGTGACTCTCTCTCTCGCTCTCTCTCTGTGTGTGTGTGTGTGTGTGTGTGAGTGTGTGTGTGTGTGTGTGTGTCTCCCTGTATTTGGGGACAGATGGATAGTGCTAAACAGAAGAGCTTTTGCATATGGAAGGTGAGGTAGAGAGATCAATAATGGTGATGAGAGCTGAGCCAACAAACACATCATCCTAATCACCCCGGACCCTGAGACTATGCCAACTCACTGCCCAGTCACTCTGTGTGTGTGTGTGTGTGTGTGTGTGTGTGTGTGTGTGTTACTGTCTGTGTCCATGGACGTATGTGGATATGTGAGTGCATGTGTTTATGTATTGTGTCTGTACTGTATGTGAGCGAATGCGTGTGTGAAAGATCTTTTTCTTGTATCACACTTTTTCACATTTTAGGCCTTCAGCCACTCACAGTGAGTGAGCAGGTAGGGTTCATTGTCTTGCTCAAGGACAATTTGACAGAACACATACTTGTTGAAAGACACACATCAGCTATTGTGTGAATCTCTGAACCCGCTAGGCCTCCTTCCAGCCAACTCTTTCCACTGAAAACGTTCTTAGCTCCACAGCTGACCTTCCTCTCTTGCATCGTCGGTACCAAAGGCAAGTTTGTAGGAAAGTAGGAATCAAGGACGGCTTGGAAAAATCTTAATAGACTGAATCGGCACAAAGCAACGTGTTTGAAACTCCACCAGGTGAATTAGAATCTGGCTACAGTCCGCTGCCAGCAAAGGAAGGGTAAAAGGTCAGGAAGGATGCGGAAGCTACTTACCGAATTGGAATTCAGCCTCTGTCCACAGGAATATGGTCCAAGATACAATTTGCAGAAAAAGGATAACCCAAGCCAAAATAGTTACAGTATTTGCAAAATTCCTTTATCAAAGTGCTCTTCTCTGAAACATTGTTATTTCTAGACTGCGTTTATCTAAACCAAAGGACTTGCATTCTATTCAAGGTGATGACAGACATGGGAAACACTGTAATGGTGAAGTTACAGCCAGTATGTCCTGTCAAATTGTCCTTGAGCAAGAAACAGAACCTGTTACCTGCTCACTTATTGTATGTGACTCTTAAATGCCTAAAATACAAACTATGTTGTAAAATCACACACATCTGAATAAGAGAACGCCTTCAACTCCTAAACATATGGTAACTGTTAACAGTAAAACACCTCCAGACTATTTTCTGTCGGTGCAGATAGTCCTTTACATTCAAGGTAATTGACCCATTCTTCCTCTCTCACTTCCCCAGGGACCCTGCAGGGGGAGCACCAGAGGAGGCTGTACAAGGAGCTGCTGGCCAACTACAACCGGCTGGAGAGACCCGTGGTCAACGACTCAGCGGCCATACTGGTGGAGCTGGGCCTCACACTGCTGCAGATCATAGACGTGGTGAGGGAGAGAGGAGATGTGTGTATGTGTGTCGGGGGTATGGTTGTGTTTGGACTGTGGGTGGGTGGTGGGATATGAGGTCTGTGGTGTGTTGGGCTTGTGCTACAGTGTGTGCTTTAATGGCAGTTTGAAATGGGATTGTGCTGGTGGGAGACTTTTGCAGCTACTTTAGGATTTCAGCTGATACTCTTGTCCAGAGGGACTTTACATTGTATAGTTAGTTGTACAATGAATAGTGCAATGGTAGAATAACAACATTGCGATTAAGGAATGCAAGGGTCAGAGTCACAGTGCCTTGACTAGATGTAACAAATATTC